>NW_027354980.1:0-3619 GCF_012295235.1 Primulina huaijiensis
AGCAGCTTATTATTTGGAAGATCCCCAGGGACACACCCTTAAGAGACCATGAAATGCTTTTCATTTGAAGAAATATTATGCTTAAATAATTGTATCAGTTATTTGTGCACTCAATAAAAGAAATTATTCAAAACAAGGTCTACTAAGTCCAGGGACCCGTACCTTGGCTCGAGGACCCACACCCCGGTCATCTACTAAGTCTAGGGACCCGTACCCTGGCCCGAGAACCTGCACCCCGGTCATCAATTTAACTCTGAAACCCATGTCTTAGTTATTAAACCCGAGTACATGTTTAAAATATTCAGTTGTATGGAGTATGGAGATATGAGAAGTTTGAGCCATTTTTAACAAGTATCCTCAATTACTCAAAAATGCAGGGAAAGTAAAATACTTCATTAAAGGAAAGGAAGATTTACAAGGTGCCCGAAAGCTCGCGAATAAAAAAAAAATCTACTCTACTGGATCTTGTCTCTCCACTTCCTCCTCATCCTCTGGCTAAGAAGCGGCAGCTTTTTCCAAATCCAGGAAGTCCTCCCAGTCAGCTGGGACAAAGCCCGCCTTTTGAAATTGCTCTAGGCATTTATTGAAGCCCAGGTCGAAATAGACAAAGGCCTTATCAGCCACCATCTTCTTAAACTCCTGTGACTTCAAAAACTTGGCCGTCTTCTCACCTTGAGCAGTCTTCATAAGCTTCAAGGCAGCCTGTGCCTCCTAGGCTCGGATCTGAGAAGATTCCACCTCTTCTCAAGCCGTCTGTATTTCTAACTTGGCAACTGCACAGTGGTCATCCAGGGCCTTTCGTGCCTCAGCCAGTTCTGCCTGAATCAGGTCCACTTGCTGTCTCCAGCCAGCTTTTTCTTGGGCCAAAATATGTTCATGGAGGTCCTTCATTTTCTTCACTTCTTCCCGAAGCTTATCATGCATTTCTTGGGCAGAGGTGGTCTGCGTATTTGCTCTTCTAGCAGCATTGGCCACTTGCTCGAAAGCTGATACCAGCATTTGCAAGCCCTGCAAATCGAGAGGGTCAAAAGTCGATAATTAAATAATGAGGCAAGAGTAAAAGAAACTTACGGAAAAGGACCAGGAAATTCCTTCCTACAGCTTTTTGTTAGGATGGAGTTTACTCAGATGCTCCACCTCGTCTGGACGGAGTAGACCCCATATCATCTTGGTGAGATCTGTGTTGACATCCTCACCAAAAATGTTTCGCCAGCTTATGGACCTTCCACCTTTTGAAGTATGGCCAGTAGATGAACCGGGAGGAGGATGTGATCGGACAATTTCTTCAGGCTCCTCCTCCACGATAATTGTCTCGAGGACCGGCTCCGTCACAGCTTTCCTCTTTCGATGATTTAGAGGATCCGGGTCCTCTTCAACAACCAGAGAGGTGGTCTCCTCCCTAGTAGGAATTGCCTCTTCTCGGGCCTCAGCCTCCGCCCGAGCTCGGCGTTCTTCATTCTCCTGAGTTCCCAGAGCTCTCTTATCCGCCCGGGCCTATTTTTGTTCAGCCTTTTTCCGGGCAGCTGCTTCTAGGAGACTCGCTTTGATCATCTCTTCCTCGGCTGCATTAAAAAAAAGTCAGAAAAATAAAACAGAAGGGAAAAATTCTAAAGCTAGAAGGGCAATAATTTACCGGCCTGTGACCAAGCCTGGCTAAATTCATCTATCAACTGGTCCACGGGGTCTTCAGGCCGGGGCCCGATCCTATAGTACACCAGATTATCCCCCCAATCAATACTGAGGAGAGGAAGGATTGGCCCCCTATAGCGTCCCAAGCCTGGGTGAAAGGGGGAAGGAGTTTGTAGTCTTGGGGGAGCTCAGGTTGCTCGGGAAGAGAAGATATAAAACCCGTGGCACATGTGGGGAGACTTGGGAGTTGTAAAAAGAAAAAAAAAATTTTCCATCCCTTCAGAGAGGAAGAGATGTCTGTAAAAAATTGCACTTCATACGGGCCATGAAAGAAAAGACCCCTTCATTAAAACGGCAAGAATAAAAGAAATTGAAGATAGGAGAATTAATGAGTAGATTTTTCATATGAAATAGAATTAAGGTGGCTGCCATAATTCGGAAGGCATTGGGGTGGAGGTGATTGATCGGGAGCCCAAATAATCGGGCAATCCCTTCGAAGAAGTGATGAATCGGGAAACGAAGCCCACTCTTGAGCTGTTCCACAAGAAAGTTTGGAAGCCCGGGAGAGGTGTTTCCGGGTGGTCGCTAGGCTTGGGAATCAATATTTTATAAGTGGAAAGGATCGCTCCCAGGGACCTAATTTCATCGGAAGCCCCGAGGCGGAGATTGGAAGTCACAGTGGAAAACCATAATGGCCTCGTAGTTCTCTCCTTTCCCTTACCCTGGGTGACAATAAGTCGGGAAGAAGATGTTCTGGTTGTTTGTGTTTTCGGAAGAAGTCGGGAGGAAGGGATGGGGATACCTAAGGGGATGTCGACGGGGGTCCCAGAAGGGGTCGGAGAATTATCTTCCGACTAACCCCTGACGTTTTTACCAGAAGTGGAAGATGTAGAGTTGGACATGGTGAAAAAGGGATACAAAGGAAGTGAGAGACACTTACGAAATAAAGACGGTGTGGAGGGCTGATAACAGAGATCGCTAGAGTAAGGATTTGCACGTCGGAAAGCTTGAGAGAAAAACTTTGCAGGGCTTAGCCGATAGTGTGAATTTGCAAATGATTTTCAGAAAACCAGTTGGCCTGAATTTGCAAATGATTTTCAGAAAACCAGTGACCTACTATATATATGGGAAGGAGTTAATCTACGCCGTTAATTTAAAATGAATCGAACGGATCAGATTGGCATGTGAAATTGCGCGGGATATTTGAAAAGACAGGCTTGGCATTTGAGGCGTCACAATGATTTCTTTCGGAAATCGAAGAGTTTTCTTACAAGATATAAATCCTAGGGCTTATGTCAGCACTAGCAATGTGACATCATCCTTATCACCTCGGGAAAGACAGAACGACCAAGTATTTTCCCTGACCGGGCACGCAAGACTAATCGGGACAAGTAGTATGACTCTAGCCCGACTATTTAAGGAGAGAGTGATGATACCTCGGGATGATCCGGGTCATGGATAATCCACGGGTCAGGGAGAGTTGTTATTCATGAGATGTAGATAAACCGGGGCATTGGAATAGGTCGGGAAGGAATCCCGGGCCTTGGATTACCCAGGACGATGTAGGGACGAGCTTGACAGGGACATTCCAAAGAAAAGTTCATTAAAGGGCCGGGTCATTGGGACATCCAGGATAAAATTCCCGGGGTTATTGGGTACCCGGGCTATCATGTAATCTCATGAGAGGCATTCTACCCGGGCCATTTCGATATGAGTGGTGCATTTATTTGAGCCGACAAAGCAGGGTGTGTGCGGCCGACCTATCTCTGACACTAGTACAAGTGGGTGATAAAATCAGGTGGGCTAGATGTGACTAGTAGGAGATTTGACATGTCAGAATAATATGGTATAATTAACCGCCCTACTATAATTAATGATCTGCACAAAGAGTGAGGTCATCATTACATCCTCTACTATAAATACAGGTTCTCTCCTCACATTTACTATCTATTCAGACATTGAATGCACACATTTATTGTTCATTTACTAC
>NW_027354981.1:0-3620 GCF_012295235.1 Primulina huaijiensis
AAATGGAAATAGGCGAAAGAGCAAACCTCATCGGGCTGCTGAAGCTGTTGTTGAGTGCAACTGAGATAGCGATTTAAGCTGATGATTTTCCTTGTAATGGTTCTTGATTTCTACATTAAAGCCTTTTCCCTTTATCGCGCCTCATTTTTTGGGAACGTTCGACTAGTTTTGTTTTGGTATCGTTGCTTGTGATGATTGTTGCTTTTATTCTGGATCTTTGCATGATTTATAAGATACGGTTAACCACACAACCTTGAAATAGATCCTACTTCGAATTCAATCTTTCACTTGTTTGTATTATGTGGCCATGATGATTGAGATTATTTTGAATCTTGTTATGTATGGTATATAATTTATTATTGTTAAACAAATGTTAAAGGTTGTTCGAATTTACATTTTATTTAAAAAACCCCAAGAGTTGAACTTAACATCGAAATGACATCTTCTTGATGTGTTCAATAACTGATCATTCAAGAATTTTATGGTTCAGAAATGGGAGGAAACGAAGCTAAGGTATTGACGGGTCAAGATCGATCCATGGAAGTTTATTGATCATATTTGGACTCATGGAACTAGTGAATATTAAAATCTCGTGGGTGACGAAGACATAAAATCGTGCATGTTTAAAACGTTGGGGATTTAGTGCTTAATAGAGTGAACAGCGCCGGGGAAGAGCATCAATGGGAGTCAAGTCCCCGGAAACAAGCGACAGCCCCACGGAAACGAAGAAGTCGAAAGGGAAAACACCCCAAAGGCGCCGCCGCCGCGCAAGTTCTCGAACAAAGCATGTTTATTATATGTTTGTTGAAGTTTTCTGGGTGGATTTTCTGTTTTTAGTTTCTGAGCTTTTATTTGCGTGTTTTTCTTGGTATAATATTTGAAGAACTACATGAAAAGCTGCTTAATTTTGAAGCATCAATTTTGTCAACTAAACCAGAACCTTCCTATTTCCTGCTACAGCAAACCCCACCATAAAAAACACCTCTTGGCGCCCTTTAAATACCAACACAAATCACACTACATCATCCACATTTGGCAGACCAGCATCTTTTTCTGAAAGTCAACCTATCCGTCCACCTTTCCGCCAATACCTAGGTTATTGTCAAATCTTCAGGGTTCAAGATCACACTACAAAAAAAAGATGTTCATCTCACAAACTGATGCCAATAACCCCAACAAACAACTCCAATGGTCTAGCAAATTTGGAACACAAATAATGTTTCCATTGTATTCTTACCATCCACTTTCTTGTGAAGGAACTTCACACGGGCGCAACAATAAAGAATGGCAAAACTAAAGATGGTGTCTATGAGTGACCAGTATCAACTCCACTTCTAGCATTTTCCAGCATAAAAACTTCCAACTTTTGAGTGGCATCATAGACTACGACATCCCACATTCTCAATTCTAAAAGACGTTTCTAGAAATAAACTAGGCTTAGATTATCCGGTTTCAGCGAATTTTTCGTGTAATGATTGCTTTTGTAATAAAAGTCACAAATTGCCGTTCTCAAAGTCCATAGTTGTCTCATCTCAGCCCATTGATATCATCTTTCCAGACGTATGGACTTCAACAATGTTTTCAAATTAGGGTTTTAAGTACTATGTAATATTTGTTGACCACTTCACTAGATATATCTGGTTCTATCCCATTAAGCAAAAATCCGAGGTCAAACAAATTTTTATTATATTTAAAACCATTGTTGAAAAACACTTTGACAAGAATATCAAAACGTTATATTCAGATAATGGTGGAGAATATATAGCATTTGCCAATTTTCTTGCAACTCATGGAATTTCTCACTTCACTACACCACCACACAACCCCGCGCACAATGGATTTTCAGAAAGAGGAGATCTTCACATTGTTGAAACAGGTTTAGCTTTACTTTCTCATGCATCCCTTCCCCTCACATATTGGACTGATGCCTTTACCACAACAGTTTACTTGATCACTCTCATGCCAACCAACACCCTCAAACTTTGCTCTCCATATGAAATGATTTTTGGCACAATACCTCACTACTCCAAACTAAAAATATCTAAAAACATATACATTTAAACTAGCATCTCGGTCCAAACCATGTGTATTTATAGGACATTCTCTAACTCAAAGTGCATATCATTGTCTCGATCCCTCAACTTCCAAAATATATTAGTGTCGACATGTCAAATTCGTTGAATATGTATTTGTTAGAGTAGGTGCCCGACAAGCCAATATGTAATTGAACTGACATGCAATTATGGTAACGGTTAGATTTTTCCTTCACAGGGTAATATTTGGTTAGACTTGGCTTTTTGCGAGACAATATCGAGTCGTTGTAACCGTCTTGAATTTGTCTTCTTTTTAACATTTATGGCTTGACTTAAAACTTTTTGGTTTAACACAACCTAAACCATAGTGTTTTCCCTTATTCTCAAGATTTACATTAGATGAACTTCGGGATGATCATGTTCATAGACCGTGCTATACGAGATAAAATTTATTATGTTAGACTTGCATTTTCTAGACACGATTAAGCACTTACCTAAGAAGAGTTATACACATTGTTGTCAAACATATCTCAATTCTATCACTGGCTTGTTTTTGCAACTCGTGCATCTTTTCAATTGAGGAAGAAGACTTGTTCCAAGAATTGAATAGAAAATTGTGAACTGTTCATTGATATACTTTTAGATCGTCAACTTGCTTTCGCTCCGAGCAGTTAGAGTTGTTTGACTCGTCTCTTAGATTTTTGATTTCTTCCTTAGCTTCAACAAATAATTGCGAGAGTCTTTTTAATTTATCCCCCATTTTCTCTTGATATCCTCAGCAACTAGCATTTTTTTATCCTTTTTTTCTTGTAGGATCTTCTATCATCTTTGGACCGGACCACCTTCTTTCAAAAGACTTCTTGTCATCCTTCTTGGTTCTGTTACAATCTGTAATACAAAACAAGCTTGATTATCATCAGCTTGTTCTTTTTCGATAATAATTGAATTTAGACTGATTTTTCTTCATAAATTTTCCAAACTTTTTAGCAAATAAGGACATAGCTTCGTTATTTATCTAGTCAGCACATTTTCTGTTGGAAGCGTCTTCGTTTTTAGTTGTAATTAGGGTTGTGGCAGATAGAGCTTTAGTTTGTTGTGAAGTGAATGGCTCTTCTTCTGTCTGGATTCCTAGTTCAAAATCATTCATAAAACTCATTAAGAGTATCACTAGGCTCCATTTTGGTATTATCAAATTTATGGATTTCAACGGTTAGCTTGTTCTCTTTAGTTTGATTGTTGTTTAGGCCGGCTTCTCCAAGATTTCCTTGGCTGTTGAACATATCTTGGTCTAGCTAAACATATTTTTGTCAAAGGTTTTGTATAGAATGTCTTTGATCACATTATCAAAGTTTGACTTCATATACATCAAGTCGTTAACATTTTATGTTTGAGGAGTTGTTGTATATGACTTATTTCATGAAAAAGGTAATATAATTGGAGTGTTTTGGAAAATGATTAGAGCTTGAACTAACACGTGCCTTTTTTCCCATTGCTCAGCACCCAAATTCAATTTTAAAATTGTAACATCCGAAAGTCAACACGCGTAAACCGCATGCATGCAAATGATTTAAATTGCTTAATTGCTTT
>NW_027354982.1:0-3620 GCF_012295235.1 Primulina huaijiensis
GTCTCACAAAATACGACCCGTGAGACCGTCTCACACAAGTTTTTAACCTTATTTTGAATCGTGTAAATTTGCACGATCAGTTAAAACTATTTAATGTTGTTGGAAAAAAATAATTGTAAGTGTTGAGAGAACGATCGAATCATGGTACTTACATGTTGTATGGTTTGAAATATTTGAGTTGAACCGTTATCACTATATATCACTTTCAATGAAGCGCTAAACTCTCGCTCCTATGAATGCACTATAATGTAAAAAAAGAATATTGTCATGGGCAAGTGAGCTTACCCAAAATGAAATAATTAAATCACACTAATATATTTTTAAAAATGTTGCAAATGAATAAATTTTATATGGTGAATAGATTAATTTTTTTGGAGAAGGAGGTGTATTTTTTACTCATTTTTCATAAAATAACAGAGAACATGGACAGTTTTAACATAATTCAGTCTAACCTACTTATTTGTACGTCGAACAAATCCTTAAGTACACTACCAATGAACTTATTATACAACTTTGGAATCTTTCTCAACCCTTGACGTCTTAACGATGAAGACGATCAGAAGATCTCCGTTCGGCGAACACCCACTCGACTTTTGATCCCGCTTCCTTGAACTCCCTTCGATGTGTGGACTATTCTCTCTTGGGTACTAACCTTCATCTTCATCTGTCGATAAATGAATCCAAACACTCCAAATATATATGAACTAACTCGATTTACTACACTTAATGAATTTAGTGCATATATTCCCTCGAAATGATTACACTGAAAGTGCATCGGGACTCTTTCGACCACATGTGGACACACTCAATAATCATCAAAAATGGATGAAAAATCCTTTAAATAATCTATTTCTATCATTTAAAAATTTACATTTATCACTCTTAATTTTTAGTTAATTATAACTTATCCAAAAATTCAAATAGGCCTCACAAAAGTTTGGCTTCTGATTAATTGCGCATTCAATTTGAAAATAAAAGTTGAGATAACCACATGTGTGAAATGGGATACATTGCATTTAATATTGTTATTTAGTTAAAGAAGCCCAAGTATCTCCCCCACGTGGTCACGTCTCACAAACAAACGTATCTTTCCAAAACCATTAACTAATCTATAGTTCAAATTTGAAATCCAAAACAGAAAACCGCAAGGTGAAGGTATTTTTACCAACAAAGTTTTGATGTTTTTTCTTCCATATACCCGGATTTGTATGCCTTTCTACAATGAATTTTTTCATAATTTTTTTTTATTAACTCTCATAAATTTTTCTGAGGTTTTTATGAAAATAGCTATGTTAGAAATTTAACATATTGAATAACTAAATTCGATCTACATACGCATAAACATAGTCGTAAAGATTGATATGCGGAAATATGAACATGAACGAATTCTCACATCTAGTCATTGATGTTGAATGTGAAACTGCTACGAGCGAGATTACACGAACACCGAAAACATATATCTTTTAAATATTTATCCAATTTATGAGATTATTTATTTTTTAATAACTGCGTTGATTTAGGGAACATGTATGCCACTTTTTATAGACATTCTCTAACCATCATAGGGAAACTCAAGACTTGGAAAATCTTGATAAATTTTATTCAGGATATGGTAAATAAAATCTCAATATATTTACGTCTTAATATATATAATATTCTTTGTTATGATTGATTTAGAGTTTAGAGGGTATATGAATAAATTATTTTTAAAATTTTCTTTAAAAGTTGTCAAATAATGCAATCGGTCTCGATAGTTAGCTATTTAATATAAGACCTGATTATCTCACGACTTTTAGAAACGGTTGGACCACAAATTTTTGCGGAAAACGGTCTGATGGTTCTTATGAAAATTATATACTCAAATATAGAGGATTAATAAGATAAAAAAATGTGATAAGGAAATTACATAAATATTTTTATGGATGTTCGAAAATTCAAGCTCTTACATCACACTTTCTTCCATTTAGGAAGAATTTCACTAAAAGACTTCAGTTTTACAACATTTTATAATAACCAAGTTCAATTTTAGAACTTATCTACTGCTTAAGTCGAAACTCCTAGAATTCTCACAAACAGTTGAGACTCACAGTCTAACAACCAATAAAACATGAATGACGTAAAATAATGAACCCTTCGATTCAATCTGTCGAAAAAATCCTCAAACAATCTTGAAAAAAAACGATCGATTGAGTTGATAGAAGCCATTGATGATCCTTGAAGATCTGATGAATGTTCTTTGATGAGTGGGCTGTTGAGCAGTGTATGTCTTGTGAGGATTAAGACTGCTCAAAAATCTTTTCAGAGAATGCTTCAAGTGTGAAAATCTCGTTGTTTTTCTCTCTTCTTGGCATTCTCTATATTTAGTACTTCTTGTATTATTTCATTCAACATTCGACTGCAGCTCAATAAATAGGCGTAACTCAATTAATAAACATTAATACAATAGTGTTGTTGTTGTCGTCATTTCCTTATACATCGTACACTTTAATTAGTGAGAAATTTGACCTTTACCAAATATGAGAGCAAACGGCCACTGATAGCAAAAAGTAACTCGCTATGCGTGTAGACTTTTAAGGAAAATATTCTAATCTATTGATATTCTATTTTGTCGTGCATGACCAGTCTACCAACTTTTATGATAAAGTAGATGAGATCCTTGTAAGATATGTGGCTTGTATAAGAAGATAACTTTACTCGACCGTTGATTAATGTTCTTGGATAAAAAGAACAGCCGAGTAGTCCATGTGTCACATTCTTGTGCGCAGGAGCGATCAAGTAGATGAATTATGTTGTTGATGATTAAGCGGTTGAATAGATTAGCATTACTTGACCGGTAAAATGGATTCTTCTGAAGCGGTTGAGTACCTGCAATATATATCAAACAGCAACTAGATCTAATACAATAAGTTATTGTTTGTTATCACCAAAACTAAAGGATCTAACAATTTTCTCTTTTTTGGTAATGACAAAACCTAAGCCCCATAGATAATACGTGATAAAATAAAAATGAGTTTCATTGAGATAATGAATTTCATTGTTACAAAGAATAGGAAAGCAATAACAACCTATTACAGATACGTAAAAAAGTCTAATATATCTCCTAAACCAGGAGCTTCCACCACCTCCAGATCCACCACCTCTCATCTGACAGTCTCTCTTCTTCTTCTCATCTTCAGCTGCAGCTCTTCTTCTAGCTTCTTCTAACCCCCATCTAGCCTCTTCTTGCCTTCATTTTTCTTCTTCTCCCTTTTTGGCATCACTTTTTTGAAAATGATCTAGCATTTCTTGTAGTTGTGTGCCAAAGGTAGCCTGAAGATTGTTGATATGAGCCGCAAGTATTTGTTCACTTTGTGTTAACTATCTAGAAAATGTATCTATGGCGTCGTTGGTGTGAATCTTTGAACTCTTAATTTCGTCCATGCAAATTTTGACATCAGATTTAAGTTCTGAGACATTGTCTAGACAGTTAAAACAAACTGAACAAAGACTTAGGAAATTTTGATATTAGATTTAAGTTCTCAAAAATTTTGCATGACAGCTTGGCAAAGATTAGAGATTCTGATGTCGGAAGCAAACAAACGAGCATCAAAGTCAACCATGAGCTTTCAAACCTTCTCAAG
>NW_027354983.1:0-3622 GCF_012295235.1 Primulina huaijiensis
GGTTTCATTCTTGGTCCTCTTCTGCTAGAGATTGGAGTAATCCCACAGGTATGGCTGTTTTCAGGGCTATCGAGCAAGGTTATTTGGGAAGTAATAATTATCTCTCACTATCCTATGTCACTGCCACATTTCACAATGATCGTCATTTGGGCTGCTATGGTGGAAAATATTTGAGTAGTGTCTCTTCTATCAGATATAGTTTTTGAATATGTGATCCCAACTCTTATGCTACGACTACCTTTCTTGAATCCAAGCTTTCGATTCTAGCCAATGGCTTTCTTGGACCCCTCGTCGTATAATTTCTTTGGCAATGTCTTAACTTGTAAGAGTGAATCGTCTTTAGTTCAAATGCCCATCTGAACTGGTAAAAGATCATAATTTTTTGTCATTTCAGGTGGCTAGCGCAACAGCAACATTTGTGATGACATTTTCATCATCTTTATCTGTTGTGGAGTTCTATCTCCTCAGAAGGTTTCCCATTCCATATGGTATGAATATGATTTTGAATTTTTGATTATCACAATTATTTTGTATTTATCAGAAAACTCGAAGAATCATATATTTGATTTTAAAACCAAGAATGTTTGTTGTGCAGGTTTATACCTAATGTTTGTGTCAATCTTGGCTGGCTTCTGGGGTCAATTTTTCATAAGAAAGATGACTACAATTTTAGGGAGAGCTTCAATCATTGTATTCATTCTTGCCAGTGTCATTTTTGCCAGTGCTCTCACAATGGGTAACGACAAGATTCATTGTCATCTCGTTATCTTAATGAAATAACAAAATTTATTAACATACAGAAATGTTTAATTGAAGGATAAGACATCCTCCATGTCAAAATCTCATCCTGCTGTCATTTAAACTCAAAAGAAATTTTCTTGACAAAAATGTTTGTTTTTCTCGATCTTTTCTCGTTTCTTGCAGGTATCGTTGGTATAGATAAAAGCATCAAGATGATACACAACCATGAATTCATGGGGTTCTTGGATTTCTGCAGCAGCCAGTGATTTCATCTGGGAAAAGTACAGTATTCGAAGATGCCAATGACATTAAGATCAAGAAAGCTTGTGTTTGTGAAGTAAACATATTACTAGGGGTGTTAGGCCAATGCCTAATTGACCAAATCCCTTGGTATATTCCCTTTTGTGCCTAAAATGGTTTGGATATGGTGAGTGTTAGCTAGCGCTAACACCGCGCGACATAACCATTTTTTATTCAATAAAAAGATTATGTGAGTTGTCACATTGAATCCATTTGTTGGTGAATATCTTAGAAAAGAGTCTGTAATTGTTATTTGGTGTTAACCAGCGCTGACACCAAGTATATCAATTACAGTAGGTTGTTCTCAAGCTTTATTTTATTCTTTTTGCTTTATATCAATTTAGCAATGATTTAGGTACTTGCAAATTTTTACACGAGAAGTCGAAGTAATTTTTATTAACGATTTAAATAGCTGAATATAGTCGGCAATTTACACCCTCATGAAATCCAAGTATCATTTATAAAACATGAGGTTGGGGAAAATGTGGGAAAAAAAGGTGTGATATTTCCATTCGTTCGTATAAGACCTTGGTATTAAAAGTTACCGTTGTCGAGTGTTGGGAATGCAATCAAAATTTCGTATTGGAAGATCAAGAGAAGGATTGGAGTTAATATGAGTTAGAAGATATTGGATAAAAACAAAAAGCAAATTCGTGAAAGTTTAGGTTCAAAGTGGACAATATCATACTATTGTGGAGATGTATGATTTTCATGAGAAAACACGTGATATCAGAGCCATGTGGATGAATCCTCATATACTGAAACGAATGAGGTGAGGACTCTCCGTAATTCGTTCTCGAGATGGGTGATGCTCTCGGTATTACATGTAAGGTGTGTGCTCCAATGCAATGAAGAGGAGTGACAGTGACCTCGATTGAAGGACGGAGAGATTTGAGAGAAGGTTTGGACCATGAAAATAATTGTGGAACTTCATTTGAGGGTAGTGCATTCTCACATTGGAAGATCAAGATAAAAACCATATGTTAATATAAGTTGGAAGATATATATATATATTGATATGAAGACCTTTTGGTTAAACCAAAATCAAATCAATGAGATTTAGGTTCAAAATGGACAATATCATATCATTATAGAAATATGTGACTTCAAATCTTTTGATGTCATTATCTTAAACGTCAATTGTAGACTAACATCATTAATTGAATTTTACTAAAAAGTTTATTTCCTGAATTAAAGTTTAAATTTTCAACTATTAGTAATACACTTTTGTATTTTAATTTTTTATTGACTAAAATACAGACGGCTTTAGTAATAGCATGATTTTAATTTTTAAAATATCAATTGTTTCATGTTTGTTATATATTTAATTGAGTTACACGTGAAATAAATGCATCACGACTAGTCACTAATTAAATGCCACTTGGGGAAGGTTGTTGTCATGGGTTTGCGTATTCAACTTTTGTGCAATCATCCTCTCAATTATCAATATTTTACAAATATTAGATAACTAAGCGCGAGTGTTTCTGCATGGTTGTAAACAGAAGTGTAAACAAATCGAGTCGATTTATAAATTTTTTGAGTCGACTTGAAAAATATTTTATTCGTATTCGAGTCGAACTCGAACATGATCGAATTTTTTTCTAGATGATTTACTCGAGGTCAAATTTCTTCCCTCGAATTTCCAAAATTTACGTCGAATTCACGCTGCTTTAGGAGAATTGCCCAAATTAGGACCAAGTCCACTGGATGACTTATTTGAAGCAAATGTAGTTGGGCTGAAGTGTTAGAGGGCGCCCAAAATTAGATAGGTAGACCTGTATGCAATGGGCCGAAGGATCAAATCGAGGCTTATTCCTTAATGAGTTAATGTTACGTAATTTATCAAGAACATTTCAGGACCAGAACATTCAAAATAAAATACAATTTTTGGCCCAAATTTAAGGTTATCTTTTACTTTTTTTAATCATCTCTCTACCCCCAAAACAAACAGAAATTGATCAATTTAGACACTTTTTGACAATTTAATGCTAATTTTGGGGAAAAAGAAAAAGAAGTAAAATTCGGTCATATTACAAAGCACAAAAAGGAAGTTCAGGACCTAATCTTAGGTACAAACAAAAGTGAACAAAACTGCATCAATTACAAAGCACAAAAATTACAACAGAGGACACATACCTAGCAAAAAGATTTAGATAACATCCTCCAAGTTTGAATGATTTTCAGAAGCTAACACCTACGACAAATCCGAAAAAAAAAACCACCACATAACTACGGAATACATACATGCGTAGTAGCTTTTACTTCAAAAGGCCTGTTTTCCTTCGCCCTTTCAACTCGCTGGGAATTATCAATACGGAATCAACACAAAGTCCACCTTTGGAATGGGTGCAATCAATCTGTTTCATTGAGAATTTAACTTCCGTCGGGGGATCTGATTCGCCGACTATAAATTCACCTACCTTATATTCTATCCAAGAACCGCGTTTATGATTTCCAGAAGGGTCATCATTCCCTGTATCATCTAAAAAGGATTCGCTCGATGCTTGCTGCCCATCTGAAGTAGTCAATTCAAAACGCACAGGTTTGATATCCCAACCATGAGTTTGATCAAAATAGGAAA
>NW_027354984.1:0-3635 GCF_012295235.1 Primulina huaijiensis
TAGTATTGGTTTATTTTGATGCATTTTAATTTCTTGGAGTGTCAAAGAATTTTGCTTTGGTATTCTCATTAGTATTATTTTGGTGTAAATGATTTACATAATTTTCTAGTGATTTTTTTTTGCCATGAGACATTGCACAAGTATTCGTACTTGTGCATAATTTAAATTCGATGTCTATTTTTTTGTAAAATTTACGTGCATGTTAAATAATAAATTTCCGTTGCATGTTGTGTGCCCTGAACACAACACTAAATGATCAACATTCCCTTTTCAATATCCTTCCCCCACGTTACTAGATGTATCGACGATGATCATGAACAGTTTCTTTCTCTGCCCTTTTTTTAAGGAAGAGGTCCTGACAACTCTTCATTCCATGCACCCAGATAAATCCCTGGTCTAGACGGTTTAAATCCTAGGTTTTACCATAAATTTTGGGACGTCACGGGAACTCATGTCCAACAACTTGTCTTGCTTTCTTAAATCACGGTTTTTTGTCGGAGGGTCTAAATGATACACTCATTGTTCTTATCCCGAAAAAGAAACGACCATCAAGAGTTTCTGATCTTTGACCCATACCTTTATGTAATGTGCTATTCAAGATCGTGTCAAAGGTGCTCTCATATCGACTGAAAAGTGAGCTTAAATATATTGTTTCTCTTTTGGAAAGTTCATTTACACCAGGCCGCTTCATAACTGATAATGTTCTCATCGCTTTTGAAATTGGGCATTACTTGAAAAGAAAGAGACAAGGAAATAAAGGCGAGGCTGCTTTGAAACTTGATATGTCAAAAAGCATAAGATCGCCTCGAGTGGAAATTCCTGAAAAATATGATGCTTCAATTGGTATTCCATCAACAATGGGTCAACCTTATTATGCTTTTTCTCTCTTCAGTAAGATATATTCTGGTGAAAAATGGGGTATGAGATCGACCCCATCATTCCCCACCGTGGACTTAGTCAATGGGATCATCTTTCTCCTTATCTTTTCGTTATTTTTACTGAGAAATGGGTATGCAGAAGCACGTAGAGGCACACTCCATGGTGTTCAAGTAGCTCGCACAGAGCCATCAATATCTAATCTTTTTTCCCGTTGATGATAGCCTTTTATTCTTCAAGGAAACTGTTGAGGAATGTGCTTTAGTCAAATACTGTCTTCACAATAATGAGCTAGCATAAGGCCAGATTGTGAACTATGAGAAATCTTAGATATTCTTTAGGTCGAATGTGTCCTTGGAATTGAAAAATACAATCTATGAAAAGCTAGGGGTGGTCTATACTGATGGATAAATGGTGAGTGGTGAATGGAAAGATGTAGGTTTGACCCCGAAAGATACCAGAAGTTTTTAGAAGAGGAAGAACGTTGTTAGACTGGATCTCGATAAAACACATGCACGCGCAGCCGACACGGTTCGGTGCGGTCTCTTGATCATGTTAATCTTTGGACAATTTCCTCCCGTCTGCCGCGACTAATTTTGGTTTTTTTGGTGGTTGTTAAATATCGGGTGGCTTTAGGATCAAACTCGTCCAGTAACCATATGCTAGGCCCTTCGCACGCCTGAGATATTGGAATTCAAAACTTTGTTCGTTTGCCAGATCACAGTCTCAAATAATTTATAGTAAAAAACATTGATCTACTACATTGGGTTGGTAATTTTCTTTTCTTCGAACAGATTAATGAATCCTTGAATGAAAAATGGGTTATGAATGTCAATTAATTAACGCCACTCGTTGCACAACTTTCTTGAATTATTTTATCAATAGCAAACAATTTTTTGTTGCGAGTTTTACTCATCTCATAATCCTGAAGCTTAGTTTCCCTCCAAACAAGAATTTCTACAGCAGTTTTAAGGAGTCATAATTACAATTATAATCAGCAACAATTTCAGGGGTGAAATTCAAGTATTATGGGTGAAAATTCAATTTACAATTTGTATGAATTCTGAACAACATACACAACAGCCCAGACTCAAAATCAATAAAGAACACAATTTGAACTGAAGCAGATCAAATCTAAACAGTGTAAAGAACAATAAAACACTAAAAATCTATTCGTCTCTTACCAAAATTGATGTTATGACGTGTCTTGCAATTACATCCAACAATAGGACACCCAAAAAAATTTAAAATATAAAAAGCTCACAGATTCAAATATTATACCATATCTGAATGCTTTCTTCTGGCGTGACACCCGCTGGCTCAGAACATCCGAGCGTCTTCTCCTTCAGCATGTTCATTTTCAGATTTCTCAGTAGCTCCATTTGCAGATTTTTCATCTCTACATAAACAGTACTAATGTCAATGGACGATAGTTTATGAGTAAATATTTTAAGGTAGACAAAATGCGTACAAAGTTCAAGATGATATCACAAAAATCGCCTATTTTCGTCGAAAATCCGTGATGTCCATTTCGAAGCCAGCTATGATATTTCTTGCATATTGACGAGGACAACTTATTTTTGAATTATTTCGGAATCATCCAAATATGTGGACAACAAGAATCAAAGAAAATCCAGTACCGATGCACCGATAAGATCAATAAACAAGAACAATATGCAGATATGACAATATGCCGATCACCGCTCCTTTGTTTCATTAGCTAGGGGTAACTTTAATCAAACCATAATGGCTAGTTGAGAGTAATAACTTCATGCATTGAGTTGTACGATTGTTCCTATAAACCTACATCCGTGAGAGTATGGAGCATAGTTAATCCAGGATGAAATGGAGAAGAGTCTCATTCCTGCTATGAGAATACAAACAATAACAATGGAACCACTAACCCCAGCAATAAAAAACCCAAGACAAGAAAATTTTGTAGATAACGGAGTTCTACACATCGCTCACTCAAATGTCTTCTAAGCCGTGGTGCTGATAAATGCTTGCGCCAAAGGAGACCTGACAGGACCTAACCCCACCCACACACACACAGACACTAGCACTAAACATATTGAAACACCAATCATAACCAAGAAAACACAAACAAGTAAATCAACTTAACATGACCAAAATCCCATTATTTACAGAAAAGCGAGCGCACAGATAAAAAACACTGCAAAAGCTTTCAATCAGCAATACCAAAATTCGAAAATCTGATTATTTAACTGTTTCAATCAAGCTATTAATCAATATCCCAAAATAAGACAAAAGAATCAATTGCACCATCTAACATCTTAATACTATCCAGAATTAAAGTAAATTTGTAATGAAAAACGAAAAAATTAAAGTAAATTCATGACCAAATGCACCACCAACCTTTCCGGTCGAGAATCAACAGACTCCGGCTTTCTCCAAGCCGTCTCTCTCCCCTTTCCACTCCAAAAGCCCTTCTCCTTATCATCATCAGCTGCAACACCCTTGATCTTCGTGGATTCGAGCTTCTCCTCAATTTCATTCACATCCTGTCCCAATTCCTTTAACACCTCCTCCCTCGGCCTCGCCTCTCCGAAGGGATTATTCCCCTTGGGTTTTGCATCAATCTTAATCCCAGAACCCTTCTCCCCGTCATCCATTGGTAGTGTTCTTGGCTTCAAATTCAACCTCGGCCTACCACCACCTCCAATACTCTCCTCCTCTCGTTTACGCCCCCATGACTCGGAATCGACACCATTCGATTCAGAAACCCCTCTTCTTTCCCG
>NW_027354985.1:0-3639 GCF_012295235.1 Primulina huaijiensis
AAAAAAAAAAAAAAAAAAAAAAAAAAAAACTAGGCCATTTTCAGGTCACAAGTTTACGATACATCGATAAATTTAAGGGAGTGAACTTGGCATGATAATATCAAATGAAAATTCACATGTTTGAAAGAAAATGTTTGTATTAGTTCATAGATATATTATAGTTAAATTATAAAATAAAACATAATTTGCAATGCAAATTAGGAAAAATAAAATGCAATAAATTATTTGCCAGTAACAAGTTATATATACATGTTATTGCTTAATTATCTTGTATAAAAATTTATTATGTGCTGTGCATGTATAATTATTATCTAGATGATTTAACTAGCTCCGAGCTATGATTATCCATAAGAATTCCAACGCTTAAATGAACTATTCATTTTTCAGATATAATGACAATTTATTAGCTGTTTAAAAGTTTCAGAATATTTTTTAATATATTAAGTATGAATTATATAATTTTTCATTAAAATAAAACCGTTGGCGTGGGTCGAGTTGAATATATACGTGATACTCGATACCTCAGCTTTGCATGAAGCTAGTTACATTACATACGTTCAACTTCCTAGAAAGAGCCGAAAGAATGCACCTGGAAATTCTCTTGGCTTTTCTATGGTTTCTTGGTTTGTGGGCATGGCGGAATTACAAGACTTTGGCCTGGAATTTGCCACTGTTTGGAATGTTACCGTCTCTTCTTCTTAACATTGGGCGTATTCACGAAATTTGCACTGAGATTCTTGGAAAATCCAGGCGAATGACTTTTCGTTTCAAAGGGCCCTGGTTTGCGAGCATGGAGATGCTTGGAACTGTGGATCCAGCCAATGTGCACTATATCATGAGCGCAAGCTTTCAGAATTTCCCGAAAGGCCCGAAATTCAAAGAAATATTTGATGTTTTGGGAGAAGGGATTTTCAATTCCGATTCAGATTCCTGGAATTATCAGCGAAAAATCGCGAGAGCCCTTATTAGTCACCGGCGGTTCTATAAATATTTGGTGAAGATAAGCAGAGAGAAGGTGGAAAGAGGGCTGGTTCCTGTTCTTGAGATGGTGTGTGGGGAAAATAAAGTGGTAGATTTGCAAGATTTGTTCCAGAGATTTACTTTCGACACTACTTGTGCTTTGGTAACAGGATACGATCCAGGGTGCTTATCTTTGGATTTGCCCGATGTCCCGTTTTCTAAAGCAATGGACGAAGCAGAAGAAGCAATTTTTCTTCGCCATGTTCTACCTGAATGGTTGTGGAAACTGCAGAGATGGCTCGGCATTGGATCGGAGAAGAAAATGAGTCGAGCTTGGAGCGTCTTGGACAGCGTCATAGGCAAGTATATAGCCATGAAACACGAAGAAATAAAAAATGGAGCGCATTCGGAGGAGGACGAGAATGATGCAGATCGCGCAGATTTATTGACATTTTATATAAATGGAGTCGACGAAACTCGAAACCAAGACTTCAAATGTGATGATAAGTTCTTGAGGGATACCATATTGAATTTTATGATTGCGGGGCGTGACACCACGAGCTCTGCTCTGACGTGGTTTATGTGGCTTGTTTCAACACATCCAAAAGTGGAAGATAGAATTAGGGATGAATTAAGTTCGATTATTTCACCCCCAGAAGAATGCGAAAAATGGCGAGTTTTCAAGGTTGAAGAAATAAACAAATTGGTTTACATGCATGGAGCATTGTGTGAAGCCCTAAGGCTATATCCACCGGTTCCATTCCAACACAAGGAGCCTCTGCAGAAAGATATCCTTCCAAGTGGGCATTATGTGCATCCAAAGATGAAAGTTCTTTTTTCTTTGTATGCAATGGGGAGGATGGAATCCATATGGGGCAAAGATTGCCTCGAATTCAAGCCCGAGAGATGGATCACAGAACGTGGAACTATCAAGCACGAACCATCTTACAAGTTCTTGGCTTTCAATGCCGGTCCGAGGACTTGTATAGGAAAAGAGGTCGCTTTCACTCAAATGAAGGCCGTGGCTGCCACCGTGATACATAATTATGAGGTTCGGGTGGCGAAGGGCCACAACGTGTCGCCTAATTGCTCCATCATTCTCTACATGAGGGATGGATTGAAGGTTAGGGTTTGCAAAAGATGGTCTAGTACTTAATAATTATGGGAAGTACGCTTGTTTTGCCTAAGGGCATGGCATGCATGCACAGGCCATGGAATAATTTTAAAACTAACGTTGTTGATCTTTGTTTTTTGATATTTCTTCTCTTGGTAAGTTTGTTTTCTCTAAGGAAAAATAAAGCAAGAACCATATATATCTTCTGTTTTGCTCAATTAAAACCTTTGTTAACTGACCAGTACCAAACAAAATTTTACATAGCCAAGATCACAAACAAGTATAGCTGATGTAACAGTTAATTCGCGCATCGACTTTTGAGAGATGTTTGAATTGGTTTATAAAGGATTATCATAGACAGCTAAAATAACTCCGGTTGACTGTTTTTATATGATGATAATTGATGTGGAATAGTAGTTGCTAGCTTAATCCCTTACACAATAAAGATTATGTGGCGATGACATGTGTAGTGTTATATAAACATTTTTGATGAAAAAAGATTGAAATTGTCAAAAATGGAAAGATACAAAACTAAAATTAAATTGAAATTTAATAATATATAAGACCAAAATTGATAAAGGCAAACATAAAATCAATTTTTCCTTGTTTATTTCATTGCTAGCTATTATTGTGATTAATTGGCACAAAATACTAGCAGCATTTTGTGCCTTGATTTCGGAAAAGTTATTTCAGAAGTAGGATGAAGTTATTGACAAGATTGAAATTAAAGAGTTCTGACTTTTTTCCCTTGGGTAAATAACTTTCGTTTCCACAAACTTGTCTCATTTTCAAAGTTTAGTTTTGGTGTAACAACTTTGATAATTTAATTATTATTTTTGTGTCATATTTTGTCGGAGTACTAACATGACACCAAAAAATATTAACGTATTACTGAAAAATGGTTACATGTTACTAAGAATTACTGACTTGGCACTTGAAATTTCAAGCTTATCAAGTATCACCGTTAGTAATCAGACCAAAATAGTTGAAAGTTAAACACTAGTATACCAAGACCAAATTTTTATGAGTTACTGAACTAAAACTGAGAATATGACAATTTAATGCAGAAAAAAGTTATTGTAAAGTATTTGCCAAAATTTAATATTTGTTAGGAATGTGACACCAATACTCATTTAGTGATCGCCATTTTCAGTCTCAAACTTGCACAAACTTTCTTCACCGAAAAAGAAATGGAAAACGGAACATTATAACATAACACGTGAGATGAAATTTGGGACTTGGGAAGAAAAGAATGAAAAATTAGGATTCATCTGTTATCTATATTTTTTTATGTAAAATTTCTACGACTAAAAAATTTAAAAATTGAGGGGGGCCACACTCATTAATCTATTTTATTTTATCATATTATTATAAATAGCTGATGAAGCAGATACCAACTGTGGGAGCCTGTGCTCCTGATTAACGTTTAATGATCAAACAACCAAGATTCGTTAATGTAAAAAGCGAAAGCGATTAAAAATTTTTCTTTTGGTCCAATAGAAATTTTGGCATGACATTCTCGTAAGTAGGACATCCCAAAAATTTTCAAACAACACAAACAACAT
>NW_027354986.1:0-3641 GCF_012295235.1 Primulina huaijiensis
CTATGTTACCATGTAATCATCCACAGGACCATCAGCAGAGGCTGCTGTTGTTTTCTGTGCATTCTTGTAAGAATACCGTCTTGCAATAAAGGCATAGGCTCCTAGATTGACAGTCGTAACACAGGCTAAAAACCAGTAAATATAGTCGAGTCGGCTACTATTCAAATCTTTGCCAAACCAACTTTTTCCACCCTTGTCTGTTAAATGATCCACCGTGGTTATTAGAAGACTGCTAAGAATGTTTCCTACACCAATGACGCTGAGGTAAAATGCAATGCCTAAGCTTCTCATAGAATCAGGCACTTGGTCGTAGAAGTACTCTTGTAATCCCACTAGGGTGTATCCATCACCTATTCCGATTATAAGAAATTGCGGTGTTAGCCAGAAAATGCTCATTGAAACTGAACCCTCGAGTGGATTTTTCTCCACTATGCGTAGTCTCTTTCTCTCAACCAAGGCCGCCACCACCATAGTGACAACCGAGAAAATCATCCCAAAACCAATCCTTTGGAGAATACTAATCCCTCTCTCATTTCCCGTTAATTTTCTCAAGAAGGGCACTAGGATTTTGTCGTAGATTGCAACAGAGACCATCATCCCAACCGCTGTCATTGAATATATCGATGCTGGTGGGATCATAAAATTGTGGGTGACTTTGCAATTCAATGTTGTACCTTGTTTGATAAAGAATGTAGCAGCTTGCGCTACACAGATACCAAATGGCAGAGTAGTAAACCAAATCGGGATCATGTTGACTATGAGCTTCATTTCCTCTACTTTGGTTACAGTTGCGAGTCTCCAAGGTTTTAGCTCACTCTCTGCTGGATTTTGCACGAGTTCAATTATTGCAGCTCTATCAAGAAACCTGGTAAAGATTATGATCTTATATATTCAGTAACGTACCCCTTTTATTAATTTCATTGGTTTTGGAATAAGATTTCTTACTTGAGCTTTTTGGTGTGAAAAAGAAGCCTCCCTTGTGTCTTTTCCGATCTTGGAACTTCGTACAGTTGATCAGGTTCTGCTGGATATGCAAGATTTCTCTTGCCGATGGCTGCTACAAGTACTTGTAGCATTGGTGTTAAGGGACTTCCGGTCGGCTTTCTAAAACGATAAAATGGCCTGCCTATACAAAATATGACAGTGGAGGAAGCCAACACAACTGTAAGAATTATATCAGCTGCAGCATAGCTCATGTGATCTTGAATGTAAACTATAATTGTTACACCTAATAGGAGACCACAACAAAGGCCAATGTTCCACAATTAAAAAAAGACATTTTCTTCCTTCTCTCTTCAGGATGATCGTCATCAAACTGGTCAGCTCCAAAGCTCTCCAATGCTGGCTTATGTCCTCCAGTGCCTATCGAGATCAAATAGATTGCTAGGAAGAAGAACACCTCGTGGATTCTTCGAGGATTCTGACAATATCCTTTTCCACATGGCTTCAAATCCGGGACTATTCGAGACATCATCAACAGAAGCAGCCCCTGCTTTTACATAAAAAGTGGCAATATTATAGATACATGGTTTCTTTGAATGAAAATCAGATGTTTAAAGACTTTGTTCCGATAGTATTGGAAGGAAAAAAGATCATGTTACCAGGAGATAGACAATGGATGAGGCTAGAACCGTGTAGAATCGGCCAAGGTAAGCATCGGCTAAAAATCCTCCGAGTAAAGGCATCATAGTTGTTACACCAGACCAGTAGTTGACACTTTTTGCTGCTGTTTTCAGGTCTTGATGAATCACTTTTGTCAGGTATATGATTAAACTTGTTGCTATTCCAAAATAACTCAACCTTTCGCCGAACTCGATGGCTGCAAAGGAAATTCCAAAGGGCTTCTTGTAATTTACTGCGTATGCACATGAGACACTGGTAGCCCTTGTCCATATTTTCTCAAAATCTTCTCAGAAATTTCATTAATGAAATGAAGATTGTCGATAATTTTATGGGTAAGGTTTTCATCTATTTACTTTTTATTATTTATTGGCCTGATTCTGTTTTAACATTTTCACAATATCTGAATTCTAATTCCACAAACTTTATTTTCTAAGTTTTTTGGAACTCAGTAAAGGATGCAAGATTAAGTTATTTTTACTGCTTGCCTAATATGGAGATAGTGGAGAATCATGGATTACGTTACAAAAGGACTAATTCTTGAAGCGTAATGCAGAAAAATGGTAGTAATATTTTTGGTAAATTGGAGCACTGATTCTAACTCGATCTAATTTCCCACTTCATAAATATGTACTTTGTGGCAAACGAGTTGATAACACTCCACATTGTATAATAGCAGCTCGATTATTTTCGAACATGGTATAGCATTATTCCAGGAAAAAAATGTCATTCTGTCGTTAAAGTATGACAGATATCCTGCTCGTAATTTTTTCCATGATCATCAGAAAATAAAGTTAAACAGAAGTGCTGTAATCAGCATTCTAGTTTCATGGAGTTGAAAACATATTCACTAGCAAGAAATTCAGCACGTCACACGCGTCTGATGCGCAAGAATAATTCGTTTACCTATGATGAAAAGTGCAGCTGTCCACGAACCGGTGGAGGCTCGAAGAGGAGCTCTTCCTTTATGATCAACCGAAGAATCATGAACCCATTTGTCCTCATCCATTCTTTGTGTTCCCTGTTTCTTTACTTGCTCCATTCGAAGTTCTTTTGTCTAGTTTTCACAAGTTGGTGCTCCAACTTAGCTCTCGGTGGGTTGGCAACTTGGCTAGGTTTTTCTGATATATAAAGGTACTACATCACATGCATAGAATCATCAGCATACCAAAAAATTAATTAATACAATGATTTGATGCACGTAGAACTAGTTAAAAGTACTTTTTTTTAGATAAATAATATAGGAATCCAATTTTTCTAATTTTGATTTTCAGGAAAAAGGGACAATTATTTCCTTGTAAAATTGGATCGGGTTCGAATAGAATAATCCACCATTCTTTATTAGCTCTTTGGATTATTGCCATGAAATGTTGTTAGGTGATGATGATTAAGAAGATGGTAAACTGTAAAAAAAGAAACTTGTTGTCAATTATTTGATTCTTTCCACTTTCACTAGAGTATTAATTGCTGGTGGAATAGCATCCCATTTCCTTTTTATATCCCTCCAAGATGTGATTCTAATCATGTAATTTTTTGTATGTTCACCAATTAAAAGTCCTTAAATATGATGAGGACCACGTCCCTATAATCTAGATCATGAGCACAAGATGTGATGCTGGCTCATAACCTTTGTACTCAAGAGTTCATGACTCGTACATATCCATCTTCTAAGCATTCTTATTTCTCATACGAACTTGGAAAATCCAAGTCAAATGATGTTGGTTTTCTATTTTTAGTCTCGTTGATAAATATGATTTACAATCATTTTAAATACTGTTTGACTTGTAACATGAGATGGTCAGACACGTACGATATCAAGACGATAGAATCATAGAAGTTTTAAGAAGTTAACTCAATCAAACGGCATTATTCTCGTGTGATTTCAAAGCACATCGAGATGTCAAACTTTTATGTTTGAAATAAATAAATAAACTTAAAAAACCCTGGATGGTCGGTGAGTTGATTATTAAGATATGGAATCTTTTTTTTTTTTTTTTTTTTTTTTTTTTTTTTTTTTTTTT
>NW_027354987.1:0-3647 GCF_012295235.1 Primulina huaijiensis
CCAGAAATATATTAGAAGACCTTGAACTAAAGAATGCTGTAAAAGCTTTCAGGTAAATTATTACTATTCATGTTTTTATTGGTATGAATGTCTGAATGGCTAGAATTTTTCAATTTATGCGATATTAATTTTGACAGAATAGATGGCTACCGAAGAAAATAATTTTTTTGAATATACTAAAGAAAATATTATACTACCACCATTATGTGTGTTCTCTGTTTTTTCTTTTACCCCGATAATTAATAGGTCAGGTACTCACCCTAGGATATGTGCGAGGATGAGTTGACATATATGTTTTTGGAGGGAATCTGTATTTTTTTTTTTTTTTTGTAATAAATTGCATATTCCTTTTGTCATAAATAGATAAATTACATATTTTTTACACGTATTTGGGACTCAAGTTGAAATGGATTGTGTGATATTCTGATTGCAACTGTGTTGGGAACACTATGATATCATTTATTATTACCTTGGTATTCTCCAAAATTCTTCACAAGGCTTGGTTCTATACTAGTTTGCATAGTGTCATAAGCCTTCTTGTACTCTTTATCTTTTTTCATATACTTGACAAAATAGAGAAGTGTTGTTCTTTCTCTTTTTATTTCAAAAATTACGCTATGTAATAACACATGCCACCATGTATTGCAGCCACTGGCCAACATTCCCTCAAATATTCATCAATGGGGAGTTCATTGGAGGATCTGATATCATTCTTAACATGCATCAGGTTCTCCCCTTTTCTTCTTTGATTTTCAAATCCAGGACAGTTTCTGCTCTTGTTGATTAAACTTTACCACCAAAACATATTTGATCCTCCAGTACATGCATGTGATAACTTTGGTACTTAGTATTGTCAAAATTGGACATTTTACATCCCTACCATCATACTCAGTCCAGTTTCTTAAAGCGGTGTTTGCATGTATGTGATGCATCTGTGAATGTTTCTGATTTAAAACTAGGGGTTCATACACTTGCTTTTCATCCCTAACTTTTACCACTGAAGTATAGGTCCCCTGTGTTTCACAAATATAAAAATTAATCTCTCATTTGAATTGATAAAATTAATAGAAATTGAGCGAAAGTGCTAAAAGAAGCTTGGAAAAGTTGTGACAAATCGAATTGATAAGAAACTATGGTAGTTCACATATTAAAATGTTCAAATTCAGGCTGAAGAGTGTATTAATGTTAGGTAGGTGAGTGATGGTGTGGACACATACTGTCTATTTTTTATGCGAGGAGGGGCCAATTCTGTGGCTTGAATCAAATGGAGGACCAAATTTGTTTGTGGTAACATTTGGGACAAAATATACAATTATCCACTGGAACCGTTTTATGGACGTATATGACCTGTTTTTTATATGATGATGGATCAATCCTGTTACTTGAATAAAAGGAAGGACCAAAGTTGTTTGTTGTAACCACACAACTCTCCTTTGAAACAATTTGAGGTGCCTGATTAGTCTGGCTCCATCCGGATATCAAAGCCCTGCCTGGTTGTTTGTGTCTTAATTTTCTGGTCCGAGAACTCTAAAACTCTTCTTCTTCCTCTTGTCTTTTCGTACGCAGACTGGTGAATTGAAGGAAAAATTGAAAGACGTCGCAGAAAAACATAAATAAGCAGTGGGAGGCATCATAGCTTGCCTAGCGAGTGATAGGTATGTTAGATGTCTTATTATCATTATTTTTTTGTTTCTGTAAGATGAAACCATGTTTATTACTTGCACCACATATCATTTTCGAATAAGCGAATTAATAATTGGCGGTAACAAGCAAATGTGGTGCCTGTCTTTTGCAGAAGTAATTTCTTGCAGCTATTAGATTTTGTGGATAATTTCTGAGAAGACCTTTTCACTTTCAGCAAAAGAGAACTTTAACTTGTTGCAGATTTGTCATGTCATATATTTGAGGTGCTTTGAAATATGATTCCGATTTTTTGGTGTCACCCCCTAAGCTGTTTAGCTGTTTACCGTACGACGACGGTATCTTCGGATTCGAATTTGGATATGGAAACTTGAATCTTGTATCATTGCATCACCACAACTAAAAGTTTCTCGTTATTAAACAGAGTGGAAGAGTACATTACTGGAGCATTATTATAAATTACAATAGTTAGAAAAACAACTGGCTGTGTAATCAAAGTAACCAAAGATAATCCTAGGTTGCGTTTGAATAAATTAAATGATTTGGGATTTGCTTTGAGGAAGAAATCTGAAAAGTGGATTCGAAATGACATTTATTTTATGTAGATTTCAAATCAATAATAATCATTATTGTAGTTATACAAGTTAAATTCCTCAAACATAAACTTATCAAAAAATCAAATGGATTTGAAATTCATAATTTTAGATAGATTCATCCAAGTACCAACTTTGAAAGAGGAGTAGGTCTTTTGTGAGATGGTCTCACGACTCTTTATTTGTGAGACGGGTATATCTATCGATATTCACAATAAGAAGTAATATTCTTAACATAAAAGTAATATTTTTTCATAGATGACCAAATGAAAAATTCGACCCACGAAATTGATTCGTAAGATCATTTCACAAGAGTTTTTGTATTAAAGGAGAAACGATTTCTCTGATGTGCACTCAACAATTCGTTGTTTTTCAAATTTGAGAAAATAATTTTCTCAATAAATCATTTAGGCGACACACGAATATAGTGTTCGATGTAATTTTAAATATATCATAAGGAATTTGAGTAGAATCTTACACTATATTGTTGTATATATATCCGAATTTTAACGGGGGGGTTTAATCTATTAAATTCATCAAAAAATTATATTTATTATATTGTCCGGCATATTTTATTTCTAACAAATACATTTATGACAAAAAATCTGCTTATCAAGTTTACATGATAGTTTTTCTTATAGTAAATCAATACTATCAAATTAACTAGATATCAACTGTATTCTCCACATTATATTTTTCCTAAAATTGGTTTTTCTATCAAATTGAAAAAATACCTACAAATATGCAAAATAATCATGTAAATTTTTTTAAATGATATTGATTTCATAAATATAGAATCCGCTGCATAGATTTTCATAACGACATTTAACATACTTGTATTAAATATTATGGAATCTTGTAATATTCAGCAACATTTTTTCCTTTTCAAAATATTTTTATTGTTATAAATATAATTATGTCATAATAATAATGGATCATATAATTGTATTTACCCAAAAACTATAATGGATGGAATAGTAAAACAATAATCTTATAAATCAATCGTACAATATCTCAAACGACATATTTCGATCACTCCCGTTACATGAGAAATTATCCTTTCCAAGACATATTATATATATTATTTAATAAGGGAAAAATATAGTATAGACTTGGCATAATCAAAGGGCTCAACATACGTAGAATTTGGTGCAATCGGGAGATCGAAATTCGCAAGCACAGTAAGATGGTGCACCAACGTAAGGCAAAACGCAACGCGCATACGAGTCGACTCCGCACTTCTTCTTGCACGTGGGTTCGCATTCTATCGTCACGTTCGCAACTGTGCAATGGATTTCTGGCAATACTTTGTAGCAATATGGCGACTCCCGTTGGATGTCTCTTTGACTGCTTCTTCTGCTCTCCACTGCAACAAAAAAAATTCGAAATATATAATTCGTCGCCAAACAAAAA
>NW_027354988.1:0-3651 GCF_012295235.1 Primulina huaijiensis
CCTTTCATGACTGTAGGAGAAGACTCTGCACCGGTCATTGCACGATCCTCATCTGCCCAAGCTGACCAGTTTTTGACTTCAGCGTCAAGTGCAGGTGCAGATCAGCAGGGAACATTCTTGACCAATAGGTATATGCTTTGTCGATCATTTTAAACTCTTTTACCGTTAAAGGGGTCAGAGTTTTAGTTGTTCATCAGAAGTTAATTGCTTGTTGCAGAAGGTCTCCTGCCCAGACTTCTCAAACTAGCAGTCAAGATAGAGCTGGATCATCAGATTTTCAGTCTTTTTCAGAGTCTGTAAAAACCCGTGTTGGTGCATGGTCAATGAAGTATGTGGAATTTGGAAATCGTGCTGCATTTCATTTCATCCCCTGTCCTAATTACGAAAAACTTTTGGTTTTCCCTTGTTTCTACCAAACATACCTAAATGCAGATAGAAAGTAATGGTGAGAAGATGGTGAAGGGAGAATACGGCACATTAGTTTAATAAAAGTGCTTTAGAAGAGACCTCAACTTCAAGTTCAAGAATGACAATATGATTACATGTAATTAACGCTTTTGTTCTGCATTTTTCAGATGCAAGGAGTCAATTACTAAGAGCACGAGAGGTTGGAAGGAGAAACTGTTCAATCGCAACAGTTCAATTCCCGAACCCAGCCATGAAGTTCATAGAGAGGTTGACCAAGTTATTGCTCCCGTTTCTCGACTGATGGATCATCTTGAAATATCGGAAGTCGCTAGAACCAACATAGCCACTGTATCAAACAGTACTTTGGATAGCTCAAGTTCAGGTCCTACCGAACAGCGGCATATCGCAGAGATGGGTGGCAGCTCTTCGTTGAACGAGGATAACTCGCAGGCTCCATGTGCTGCTAGTGCATCAAACTAAATCTCGATTCAGCATCTGCATCAAAGTAATAGTGCTGTTTTTTTTCCAGTAAGTCTTGCTTTGTTATCTTCTTTGGCTTGTTATGCTGAATGGTGTCACTACTCTGTTTAATGCTTTCTTTGAATACTTGGGATGCAATTTAATGGAATTAAATATCAGGACTGGTTTAGTTTTAAGGTTGTGAGAAAAAATTTACTTTTGTTTGACCTTGAATAAAATTGCTTTATCCCCATGTTGCTGCAATTTTTGAGTGCCCCTCCGATTGTTTTGGTCAGGACCGTTGCATGTAAGTTACATTTGTATGGTTGCTCTAGAGAAACGATCAACTGGTTTGAATTTGCATTATTACCTAGCAGGTTAATTGAAGATGCCGAAGATTCATTAACATCATGCATGAACTCTGTGGAATTGTGGATTCATACGCTGAAAATTGTGCACATAGCTAAACACTGCTATATTTTTATAGAAAACAAATTTTCTAAATTTTGAATTTACCTCTTACGAATGGTCATTGGCATTATGTATTTGCAAAAAAACAAGCTAATGCAGGATACTTGTGTTTCCTCTTCAAAATACCGTACATTTCATAAAGTTTGTGCAAAAGCTAATGTAGGATAATTATGTGTCTGATCTCAGATACTTGGCTATGTACCGAGCCTGTGTAGTTTGTTTTTTGAGATGCTGCCAATCTTAGTTTCGAAATTACTTGCTGTTGTTGATATGATTGTTGATATAATTCTTGCTTAAGGCGGTCTATTTTTTCTGCTATTGTTGATCTTGTGCAATCTTTCGATTGTCAGGTAAGTTTTAGCTCGCTGATTCTGCTGTTGTTGATGCTATCTATCTGGTAACGAATACAGCAACCTTTAATTTACAAGAAGTCTTACAGTTTGGTGCAATAAAGCATTTCCTCTATGGACCTTGAAACAGGTGTACAAATGATATTTTAATTAGTTGTATATTTTGTTGTCATTTTTAGTCATTCCTTCATGTGGTCCTATGGTATTATCATGTGTCTTTGATTATCTGTTGCTTATAAATAGAGCTATGAGTGACCTGCCTTTGTGTCATTTCCTCTAGTATTTGGTAATTTATTTTTGGATTTATTTTCATTTATTGATTCCAGATTTTCACTTTCTGACTTTTTGTTCCAATCTTTCTGTTTCATGTCTAAAGATGATTGACATCTGGTATTATCATAAAATGTTTGATAGATAGCAACCGTTGAAACCATCGTGAAACAGAACGATTCAGGGTAGAATTCGATGCACGAAACAAAAAACAACCTTATGATAATAAGACTGGAAACAGATTAAGTTTTAAGATTGTTTTCAATCACCAATCCATGACAGAAGCTACACAAGTTCTATGACATTTATGAAATACCAAGTCTTCGGCCTAAAAAGAGTTGAAAAGTGTGGGAAAAGAATCTGAAATCGATAACCTTCTCATTCTAACTGGTAAACGGCGACAAATGGCAACAGGACGCTTCCCATCCAAAGTTTCCCATCTTTCTCTTCGACTTCGCTAACTGCTTTAACTACTTTTCCTTGTCTATCCTCCAAAATTTTTAAAAGCTTACCTTCAGGGCTGTATTTAACGATTGCTCCATGCATATGACCTCCGATTTGCATCAGATAGTGAATCTTGGCAGAAATGGGAAGTTTCAGACACAAATGACGTAATTTTGGGTACATTGCTGAGAAGTAAGCATATATGGTTCGGCGACAATGGATTGCTACCCAAAACTCGCCCTTCTCGTTTGTTCGAACGTTGTCTGGAAATCCAGGCAGCACAGCCATAATCTCAGAGGTGCCTGCTTTTTCACCTTTTATCCAGTACTTTCTCAACCTATGTAATTTGAGGGCTGAGTTAAAATAAGTCAAAAACAAGTAAATAAACATTATATGAACACATTTGGACAAGCATTCATAGCATAGTTTCTTGACCTCCTAGAACATCTCTCATCGGAAGACTTGCCCGAAAACAATAGACCAAAAACCATCCAGTGAACATCCGATGCGTTTAAAAATTGCCACTTTCCAAGAAAGTACGAATAAATCAAGAAAATAAGGAAGAAGATAGGGGCATACCTGCCGATGGACCCCTCACAGAACACAAAGAATGATTTATCTTTACTCAGGGAAAGGCCATTTGGAAATTGAAGATTTCGAACAAGAACAGTGGTTGATTTTGTGCTTGGATCATATTTCAGCACTCTTCCACTATTTTCTCCAGAGAATACTAACAGCAAAAAATTTCTGAAACAAGTGCCATGTGAGAACTATGGATGCTGATATGAAATAGTATCCAGCAAAATACCAAGCGGCAAAAGTTTACGTAAACAGAACTACAAAACGTGGGAATAAATTACTAAAAGGGTTTTCCACCTTATCTTGAAGAAGATATTTTTTATCGTACTTTTTCTCTTAAAACTCTCGACAAATCATGCCAGTCTACCACTCTTCTTTCTCTCGTTGTTTCATCGGAAAACTCTAAATACTGAGTGGCATTAATATAAAATTTTAACCCCACCTTCTTCGATATGTTGTGCTGCTATCGGTGAAATATACAATCCCATCATCATCAATGTCTAAGTCATTTGTAAACCCAAAAGGAACTCCTTCAGCCTCGGTGGCTAGAGATGTTGCCAAACCACCTTTACGCCCAACCTTCATCAACCCAAGATATGCATCTGCGATGTACAAATCACCTGTCTGTTTGTGAAATCTTAGACCCAATGGTCTTCCACAGATGTGCTCG
>NW_027354989.1:0-3655 GCF_012295235.1 Primulina huaijiensis
GCCTCCTGCTTGCTCTTTGCTTAGCTAGAGAAGCATCAGACCCCTTTTTTAGAGTGGGTTATAACAGTTTGGGTGCATTTGCCACGATCAATCACCTTCACTTTCAGGTGATTAAGCAGCATTGTGTTTTGTTGGGGATTACGTGTAATATAGCTCTTAAGTTTAGCCACTTAACGATCATTTCAGCATCTATTGTTTGTAGGCATATTACTTATCAGTACCTTTCCCATTAGAAAGGGCACCGACTTGCACGATAATGAACAGCAAGGGATTGAATGAAGTTGGAGTGATGGTTTCCGAGCTACTGGATTATCCTGTGCGAGTTTTTGTTTTTGAAGCTGGATGTAAATTGCGTATGTTATCTGACGTCGTCGCGAGTTGTTGCTTTTACCTGCAGAATAACAACATTCCTTTCAATATACTGATTTCCAATTTTGGCCACAGGGTATTTTTGCTACCTCAGGTGATTTTTCTCACGAAATCGTTTGCAATTTTCTTGTTGTTCAGAAAGATACATATCAAACATATATATGATAAAGATACCATTCTTAAAGAAGTTGAGGCTAACTTTTGACTTTCTTAATGACCATTATTATGTGCTAAGTGTAAAAATTGAATATTCTTCTCTTCTATGAATATCCAGTGTTACGCCCAGAAGCAAGCACGTGGAGAAGTAAACCACAAACTTTTAGATACTCAAGTTAACCCAGCCGTTTGGGAAATGAGTGGGCATATTGTGCTGAAGCGGAGAAAGGATTTTGTTGAAGCATCTGAAGAATACGCTTGCAAACTACTCTCTGAGGTTTCTCTACCAGATGACCAATTTCTTGAGGCGAAGGAGCATATTATTGAGGTAACCAGCCGGCTGTCCCAAGAAGAACCTGCCTCCATACAACAGGAGAGTGACTTTGTTACTTCGTATCTTCCTCAAGATTGCCTTGTCCTGCTCTGAATTTCTTAAATTTTCTGCTTGGCTCGCTAAATTGTAGTTGTTATTCTCGTTCTTTTGTTCTTCTGCTCCCGTGTTTGATCTGTGGCTTGAGTGGCTTGTTAAAGATATTATGAACTGGGAAACGAATGCTTTTCTTATAAATATTTTCTTTTGTCTGATGCTGATTGCATTGCCGGTTGACAGACAGGCAATTAATGAAATGGTTCTGACAAAGAAGCTAGTAGAAATTAAATTCGTTATTTTTTTGTTTGAAAAAAGTGAATGCCCTGGCAATTCAACTGGCTCTGTTTTAAGTTGTTTGCCTTTATTCTTGTGTTTGATGGCATGCATATACCAGTCTGCTACTTGGAAGACAGATTCTCTAAATATGTGTTCTCTTGTATGCGTTTAAAATCGTTTATATTTGTTTAGAGCCCAAGTTTCGGATATTGGTGCTAGTACTCTTTGGGTTATTTGATCACAAGTCATTTTTTGAAATGAGCTGTGATAGTCGAGATTACCTGAATTTTATCGTTAGGAGGATGCCAAATTGGATGGATCTATAATATAGAAAAGTTTCTCAACTCATGAAATTCCTTTTTACAGTATTAAACATTAATCCTTAACGAAGATACGTTGTCAAAAGATCAATGAATCTTTGACAAACCCCCATCTTTATCTCTTAATTATTAATATTTTATGGTGTTGGCAAGTGGCTGAATGCCACTCAAGATTCCACGTACCAAGATTCCGAAATCCAACTTTCGTAGATATTTTTATCATCTTCGGGCCATTCAGCCATTTGCCAAGTCCATCTAATAATCAATTTTGTTAGATGTTGCAAACAATCTTATAATATGTGGATAAAAACATTTTTTTTTTTGTATCAAGAATGATCTATCGTCTACGAAATATATTAACTCTGGATGATTATATCTATCGTATGTACGTACGAGGGTAGTGAATAAGGTGGATATATATGGTTTATCGAATGAAAAAGCAGAAACCCCAACGAAAGTCTGAGACTTGCAGTATCTGCGCAAATGTATATATATTGGTTACAATAATTTACGTGTATGCATGAAAGTTAAACAAGAAACTGAACTGTCAGTAATCACGAAGATCTTCCCATCATCCTTTTGAACTCGTCGAAGTTAACGCACCCATCACCGTCGACATCAACGGAGCCAATCATCCTCCGGCAATCCTTGAGCGAGCACTTGTCCCCTAGTCGGCCGAGCACGTCGTGCAGCTCACTCGCCGAGATCTTCCCGTTCTTATCCTTGTCGTACAATTCAAACGCCTCTTCCAGCTCCTTGTTTCTGTCCCCTCCGCGGCAATGGAACGCCTTAAACTCGTTGAAGTCTATGAATCCATCGCCGTCGGAGTCTAGCTCGGACATCGCGCGTGCCGCCTCGTCCGCGGAGGTGGTGGCGGAGCCGAGGCTGGTGAGTATGGCAGTGAGTTCCTGTAGGGAGATTTTACCGTCGCCGTTGGCGTCGTATTTGTTGAAAATTTGCTGTAGTTGTTGGTGCGTAAGTGGTTTTGCTTTCTCCATTGCTTTCTTATTTTCCTTGTGCCGTGGTTTTCTATTGTGCTTTTGGGTATTTATAGCCCAGAGGGTGGGGGGTAACGTGGCTTGAATACGCGTGGAGAATGAAGCGAATGTGATTTTTAATTTGGGTTTTTCGGTTAAATGGAAAATAAGACTAACACAGCTGTCCCATTATAATATTATTATTTAATTCCATATAAATTATAGTGATTCACAAAATTAAATTTTATTTAAAGTGAAATCATATTAGATGTACGTGTCTAGTTATATCTAACACTTCGAACCAATTAATCCCCCGGTCATCATAATAATGTTATTTTGTATATATGTCCAAGTGTTTATTTTTTACTTGACATATACAAGACAAGTTTTAGTATACTCCTTGATTCCCCATTAAGAAGTAGAGCGAGTTGGCACAAAGAAATAATAGATATAATAAATATTTTATGAATCTAGACATTCTATTTTTTATTTATTTTTTTTTTCCCTCTCAAATAGTTAATTTTAGTATTTGTAAATGATAGTCAAAAGAAATCCCTTTATTCATTTTTTTGAAACTATAACATAAACTCATAAATCAATTAAGTATCTGATTTAATCTTGATTTTTATGCCTTGTAAAAGAACCTTTTTCATAAAAAAAAATGGAAACTTCTTTGGCGGAAGAGCATTTGTAATCAAAATGAATAGTTCTTTAATGTTTTCTCAAGATATTTCTGGTGATATGACGGATCTATATCTATATCATATGTTTTATATCATGATATCTTATATGCCGGAAGAGAATTCAAGCTTTATGAAGGAAATAAGTAGACATTCAAACATCTCAAATTCAACCAGTTTAATTATATCCACACATAGTTTTCCACTTCTTGGAAGAAATATAAGGATCACCGAGAGACCATATATATTTTTACTGAGTTAAACGCATAACCATGTATATCCTTCACATTTTATTCCAAATCTTACTCATTATTTCATTTCAACTTTTTAACCAACATATATATTTCCAGGAAACAATACATAACTCAAAAATGGCAGATGATCTGCAAGACATTGCTGATCGTGAACGAATTTTTAAGCGTTTTGACGCCAATGGTGATGGCAAAGTATCATCCTCCGAGCTTGGAGACGTCCTGAAAACCCTTGGATCTGTAACCAACGAGGAAA
>NW_027354990.1:0-3670 GCF_012295235.1 Primulina huaijiensis
GTACCAGCGAGTGACCACGTATTCTGTCATAAATTGACCTTTGCTGCTGTTTGTGCGTGCAAGCCCAAAGTCACATATTTTGAGATCACAGTTTGCATTAATGAGTAGGTTCCCTGGCTTCAAATCCCGATGAAGAATGTTTGCAGAGTGTAGATACTTCAGACCTCTTAGCAACTGCAGATTTGCATTATAACGCATAAATTTAAATTCTAAAAGGTATGAGAGGGGGTTTTGTAAGTTTCGAAAATATCGAGTCAATTCACACAGACTGGGAATAAAAAAGTCACGAAAGAGCAATTATGCATGTTTTCTCTTATATGAGTTTATCTTTTCTGATATTTTAAATTTCCTAAAATATCACATCGATTTCTCAGTTGAGCTTGAAAATCTAACGAATAATCTTCCAAAGAAAGTGGTGATTTCTTCATTAGGAACACAGTAATAGAATGATATACACTTGCATGATTTTACGAAGACGAAAAGGACTCACAACCATCGGTAGTACCTTTCACAATACATCAACGGTTCACATGAAAACCAATGTAGTTTGGAAACATGGTAGTATACTACAATGGAATCTAAAATAGCCTCCCATGAATAAAATGTTATAAACTCATGAAGATATAGGTGATTAAACAATTTTGACTAATGCTACAAAGTTCTAGCCTCCCCACTCTTCAATTAACTATTCCATAGGTCTTAAAGAGCAAGGAACTGAAATAGAATAAACAGATAAAGAAGAAAAACAAGATATACTCACATACACACACACTAACCCTCGAGCCATTGATGATGAAAAGTACCTGGAAGAGGAAATACTGGCAATGGTCGTTTGAAAGAGTCTGAGAGGACTTAATAATCTGGTGTAAATCAGTGTCCATGAGTTCATATACCAAGTAGACATCCTTGAAACTTCCCTTGTGTATAGGAAGCATGACATCTTTGAGAGCTATCACATTTTCATGTCTAAGATGCCGCAGAAGCTTCAGTTCACGCAAGGTTCTCAGTGCATCAATACGATTTTCAAAGGCGTTGTATATCTTTTTGATCGCAACCTTCTCATTTGTTTCCCTATTGACAGAAGAACACACAATACCATATGCCCCTCGACCAATAGGCTTGATTGGCACGTATTTTGTGTCAATCTCGAAAAGTGTTTGCCACATTGAGTAATAATGCTTTCCTCGAGATCTAACCCCATTTGGAGGTTCAACCGGAGTCGCCATGCTACTGAAAGCATCACAGAAAAGTAGAGTTATAGAAACTGAGTGTCAAGAGAATACACGTATCATTCTCCTGGATAATCTCACGAAAAACATACACTTACCACCAGATCCTTGATTGCATTTCTATAACAGCTCTCGTCACAAGAATTCGGATTCATGCCACGTGTAATTACGCGTCATGCATCCAAACTAATGCGACAAATGGTATGATCAGAAATGCAATAGTGTTGCCCATACTCATGCAATGAATTATCTCAAGCGGCTACATTTTGTATCACAATAATGATGCGTGGAAATCCAAGTGTCTCAAGAGGTGAGTTACCATACAAGCCATGGGCTCTTCCCAAAAATACAAATCCATGATGAAGAAGCACAAATGAAATCTCCAAAAGGAAATGCTCGACAAGGAATACTCTCAAAATAAGTATAAGATAATATCAAGATTCGACTCCACTGTTTTTATAAGCTACGCGAGGACAGAAAAAGCTTCAATTCCTCGTCTTACATATTTGTTTCAAAAACAGTATTTCAATACTATCGCATTCGAGATTCAAAACTTGCCGCTTGTTTCATCATGGTCCAAACTTCAAAAACAATATTAACACATGAAATTAAATTGTTCAAGACATAATATAAAACATCAAATAGATAAATGATAAAAGTGGAGAGAATAAATTGTGGTTAGTTCCTTATTTACTACACTGAGAAAAAAAAAAATCAAATTACATAGATAACCACTGTAATGGCCAACTAAATTCAGTTATGCATGAAGCACCAAAATCTATAAAAATTCAAACCAAGTAAACAAAACTAGAACTTTAACATAAAGATAGAGATAAAGACATACTCCTCCGCTGAAATTTTTCCAGAAATTCCCTCAAAAAGCGCAGCAGACCTCAGAATTCTTCATTTTGCCATCAAATTTCACTTTCATCTCAACTTCAGCAACGATTGCTCCCATAAATTCCCGTGTAATCTTCAGATTCTCCACAAATATCACTCAATTGAGTCAAAGTTTCAAAAATACTGATTCGCTAGGAGCTGAAATTCAGCTAAACTACCTCCAAGTCCACTGAATCGGGGCAGGAGGATCTTCAGCAATTAATTACCTCACATCTCCCTTGATTTTTTCAGTGTAACTAATAAAATGGTAATATTTATTAAATATATTTTAATAAACTTTGCAGATTTTTGCCTTTTCTTTATTAAATATATTTTAATTTAATGTTTTGATAACTAAAAATGAATATATATTATTTTACTTATTTTATAACGAAAAACTCTTTTATTTTTCATATCAAGTTGTGCGTATTGAAAATGATTAGGAGCATTTTAATTTTCTAATAAAACACAAGGACTTTAATCAAACAAGCCACACCAAATTAAAATCAACTATTTTGGTTTGTGTTAAAATTAACCAAAATTTTGGGGGAAATTGAAAATTAAGATTTTTTTTAATTTTAAAAACTAATGAAATCTGAATATTCAAAAACAAAAAACAAAACCAAATCGAATAAACCGATTGACCATCTTTTTGGAAAATTTAAAATCAAATTAATTTCTGAATTTTACAAAATCGAAAATATGAATTTAATCAGTTCGGTAAATTATAAAATCTTCCAAAATAAGTCAATAAAATTATATAAAAGTTTAGTGATATCCAAAATAAAGTCTTGTAGAGTTTTAAAATATTTCAAAGTAAATCCATGAGAATTTATGGATTTTTTTTACTAAATTTATACGACTTTATAAAAATCGTTATAAATTTATAATTCTACAAAAATATGTTATCTAGTTTAGGCTCTAATTATCTATTATGCTATTATTAAGTGTAAACTTAATAGAGACACGATCATGATTTAGTTTTTTAATTTTTAAATTTCATATGGTTAAATTGTAGTTTATTATCTTATTAATTTTCATAATTATAGTATGATCTCATTTAAATATAATTAATTCAAATTACAATAAGATCATTCATTTATTTTTACAATTGTAACATTACTTCTATTATAATATAAATCAAATTATAAAAAATTGTCACACGTATTGCCAATAAACCTCAACTGCATGCCCACATCCTGTCTCCCGTTTCTCCGGCTTTGGGCTGAATATAATCCATATTTGAACCTCCTCGGTCTTCAGCCCAAATCTCCATGGCCCTGCGTGCACGCGCGCGCACACATATAGCGACGGGAAAGATTAATTTTGGGAATAGCGAAAGCTTTCACCTATAGCTTATACTTCTACTTAGCAGTCCAAATAAAATACCCTTGTTTCTACTTTACAACAGATTCACATGCGTATGGAATTGGGAAATGAAAAAAGAAGAATCACCACTTATAAAATAATTTCTCTACGTGATGTGTTGATAAGTAGGCTTGGTTCAATGGATGCGACAGTGCTTCAATTAGGGAGCTGGTTCAATGCAAATGGTGGGCTAT
>NW_027354991.1:0-3676 GCF_012295235.1 Primulina huaijiensis
TTTTTTTTTTTTTTTTTTTTGGAATTAGAATTTAGAAAGTATTATATATGAAATCAATTTATTTTCAACTTCTACAAAAGCAAAATATCAAGTTGACCAGATAATGCAATTAATTTTTGTAGGCTCGAGCTCGACTTTAACTCGAATTTGAACTCGATTAAATTTTCAATTTCAAGTTCGGTTTGTGAAAATATCGAGTTACTAGAGCTCGTGCTTGAAAAGCTCGAAAATGTTTGTAGATAATTTTAGGGTTTAAATTTTGTATTTATATGGATAAAAAAATAAATAATATATAGTTATTTGAGTAGTTGGCGAAATCGATTGGAGTGAAGAGTTGAGCTACTCGAATTCGATCAAATGAAATTCGAGTCAAGTTTTGATTCGAGTCACTTATGAGTAGCTTCCGCTCGTACCCTTATGTTCGACCAAGAAAAGTTTTGATCGAGGAATCACACTAGTTATCGTTTGCCCCTTCCTCCGCCTACAACTGAATAACTTGACCAACTCTGACACCCATTGAAGTAATTTTATTTAGTTTTCAGGTTGTCTACCAATACATCAGAAAAATAAATTGATTTGTGATAGTCCACTTTCGGCTTTTTCTTTTTTTCTTTCTTGAAACAGAATTAATCTGGTGGATTGTTTATTAATCAGGAAACAACATGTGAATTTCCCAAGTGTGGAGAAGTCGGGATCCCAAATACAGATCAAGAAGAGTCGATCTTTGGGATATCGGCCACCAATGTCCTAAGGCGGAAAATCGAGTGAGTCGATCAACCCGTCAAGAACTGAAACCAGTTGAGCAAGGAGCAACACGAGGCTTGGTAATTTGATGAATGTGGTGGCCTATACTCTCGTTTACTAACTTACTTTTTAGTAATGTTACCCAGAACACCATCTAACCATCCAATTATATATATATATATCACATTTTTCTTTTACATTTTATTTTATCTTTTACAATTTCAATTTAATAAATTCATAAATTTCCTTTTATTTTTTTTAAAAAATTAATATTCCAATTTCAAATTTTAATAATTTTCAATTTAAAATTTATTTAAAAAATCACTCAATTCTCAAATTTGTCTATGAAACAGACATGCAATTAGTTTTAGTTATTTATGGAATCAGGTAGTTTCGGCCGATTGGAGACGTATGTTCGTCCAGATATCAGGAAAATTTTGATTGAATCATTTAAGTTCGAAATCTGTCACATTAATACTGGATAATTTGCGCAAACAAACCTTTACAATTTTTTTTTACAAGAAAAAAAGACATCACTCTTACCTTATTTTTCACAAAAACTGCACGTCTTCCCACACGTTGGATCATGCGTTTTTTGGTTGTACTTTGGTTCGATCCATAACAAAATCTTTTCTCAGATAATTGCTCCAAGTGATGTTGTATCTGTGTGTGTGTATATATATCCTTTACTCCATCCAAGGATAATGTTGTAAAAAACACACAAGAAATCAAAGGACCAAATAAACAAAAAAATGTGCTAAAACAAAAGAAGAGTGGACACAAATACTTGTCTTATCCAATCCAAATCGAAAACAAAGAACCGCAATTCAACATCCTTTCATCATTCCTCTCTTCAATCCTAGAACATGGCTGCATTCACACTTCTCAAGCCCTGCATCCATAACAATTCTCTGCAAATAGCAATACCACATTTACATCCGTTTTCAAAACCCGTAAGGATATTGTAACATAACATTGTTGTCCCATTTCTTATATCTTGTAATTCCTTTTATTTGAATTTGATGAGTACATTTCGGCTGTTTCTTGATACAGCTGAGGCAATGCTCGAGTTCGAGGTTCGGTAATGGTGGGCATCAGGTAACTAAAACCCCTTCAGTGGATTAGTAGCATTTTTCTTGCTTGATTTATCTTGAAATAACAGCATGTGTCCACAGTCCCAAGTCTCCATCTGTCTAAATTTTTACAGTCGAATATACTGTAATTACAGAATAAAGTATACTTTCATCTTGTACATTTGAGAAATTAACAAAGGATGTGATACTAAATTGTTGGATTAGGACAAGATGGCAAATTTGTTGGATTATCTAGTAAAGTGAAACCCCAGCTTTGGGTTAATTTCTTGATTTTCTAATAGGTTGGAGGTGGCAAAAGCAATAGGGTGTCAAGAATTAGAGTGAATGCTATAACAGATTGGCCATTAATGGCAGTCATGGTTGAACACATGGAAGGACAAAGAGACCTCATCACACACAAATCAATTTGGCACCTCAGTGATCATACCATAAAGAATGTCTGTAAGTATTAACAAACAAATTAATTATATAGTACATGCTAGTTACATGACATTATAGATCACATACGTGCTAAAAACTCGATTTTTCATGAGAATGTGATGCATGGTTCATAAGTTAGCCGACGAAGCCTGCGATTCGGCTACTTTAAGCAAGTTAAGAATCAAGTCCTGATTTGAATTTTAAGTATGGCGGATTCCGAGTGAATCTTGACATCCAACGGAGGATCTCGGACTTTCCCAACCTCTAGTATTATCACACGATCTCTCTTTGATATATAGATATGTTCTACATCATGTTCACATGTTGGGGATGTTGTTTCTATGGCGCCACAAAGGTATGTTATTTTTCTTTCCTCTTTTGTTATAAAGTTTGGCTGATATTTCTGTGTTTCATCAAGTCGAGTTCCCCCTCAAAATTGTGGTTTAGGATCCATATTATGATTCAGAAGCCTACAGGAAAGATGGAGGAGATGGTACAGGACATTGGGTCTATGAGAAGGTACTAATACCATTTTTAATCAAATTTTAAATTATAGAGTTGCTATTTATTAAGTGAGATATATATAATGTTTTTATTCACAAAATACAGTGAATTTGTAAAAATAGTAAACAACATGGATTAATGTGGATGTTGCAGCAAGAAGACATAGAAGAAAGAGCGAGGGCGGAGCTGTGGCGCGAGGAGTTGATTGAAGAGATCGAGCAGAAAGTTGGGGGCTTGAGAGAGTTGGAAGAAGCGGGCAAGAAAGAGGAGGAGCTCGTTAAATGATATATCCATTATAATGTTGTAAATTTCTTTATTTATATTTACTTGACGATTCTTAAATTAATTTTAAATTATATATTATTTATCGAAGTATACTAGACCTAAGATTGATTAAGCATTAGTCAGAATCGAAAATTTGAATACCATATAAGTGATGTGTTTTCACATTTTTGTTCCATACACTAGTTTTTAATTTTCAGCTATTTTAGCACAGATACTGATGTGTATCGGAAAATATCGTTGCGCCATCGGAAATGGTTGACATGATATCGAAAAATACTGACGTGGCGAAAATTGCTGATGTATCAGATGCCACATTAGCGATCAAATAAAAATAGTCGAAAATTAAAATTTAATACAATCAAACTTACAACTTAATGGACAAAAACCCGAAATTGGTCAAATTAATTGAACAAAAAAATGGTTTTCCCTTGCTTCTACAGTTTATCTATATGCGTGGGTTGAGAATTTAGCAAAACGGTTCCAGAAAGATGGTGCCACCTAGGGTATAAACGAACCAAATTTGCTAAAAAATTTAAAGTACCAATTCGGCTCGAAATAGATATATATTCGAGGTAGAGGGTAATTCGAAACTCGAAAATTTAAATTTTTTTGTTCGAGTTCGGTTCGAA
>NW_027354992.1:0-3678 GCF_012295235.1 Primulina huaijiensis
AGTAATTTTTTGTTAGCTGGAATGTCCTTCAATTTAGCTAACTGGAAATTCATGCAAGGCAGTAATATGGTCGAGGGCTATAAGTTTGCTACAGCAGAGACATTTAGGCCTATTTAATTTTAGCCCGAAGGAAATGCTTTCAAATTGAGTTTTGTTTGTCTTCGCTCTTTTTTTGTTTCATGGTTAGTTTGGTCTTTCTTTAAATTTTCAAACTGCAACTTTAGTGCAGCGGTGGATGATTATGTGTTCTCTAAGAGTGAAAAATACCCCTTTCCTTCTAAAACAACAGAACCTTATAAGAAAAAATCCATGCTAAAACTGGATCTATTGTTCCTCTCACTTTTAGTGTTTTGCTTTGTGATTATGGCATATAATTTGTCTCACAATCCTCTCTTTTAACACTCAATTGTGCTAAGGCTTCAAAATGCGACATGTTGATTCTCCTTGCATTTTTTGTTATCACATGTTGCAGGTGGGAATGTTGTCCTCCTGTATGCATCTAAATATCATGATATTCCTGCTGTCGTGAATGTCTCTGGTCGTTATGATCTCAAGAGAGGCCTTGAAGAACGGCTGGGTAAAAATTTTTTAGAAAGACTCAACAAGGAAGGATATATTGATATTAAAACGAGAACAGGTAATCATACACTTTTTTACGTGATGACTCCTGCTTGTTTTTTCCTAACTTGATGTTGAATATTGTGACCCTACACTCAAGCATCATTTGTGCTTTAGGAGATGTCACTCATAAAAATTTAGACATTTCATAATGACGTAAAATTTATGAGCCTTCATTTTTTTCTTGTAATATATTCAGTTCCAATTTCAATTACTTCAGAATTCCAAAACAACCAGAAAAAAAAGGAAAGAAGAAGAATTCCAAACCCTACTGTTTAAACCTGAAGGATAGCTTTCCTGAGTTCGATAGTTCTCTTTTGCACAATTCTAATAACCCGTTTGATGAGAGGCAACCGAAATCTGAAAAAAGGTAAAAAATGAATGCCTTTCATATGAGGGATTCGTTGTGGTGTCCACTTCTACTGTGTATTAGTAAACAGTAATTTATTTCTTTTGCAACATTTTACCAGTCAGAGAAGTATATTGTCATGGAGTAGGGGTGTTCACGGATTGGTTCGGTTTGGATAAAGATTCGAACCAAACCAATGAAACCATATTATATTAGTTTTACAAAATTTTAAACCAAACCAAATCATGGGGTTTTTATATCCATACCAAACTATATAATAAATTTCGTTTTGGTTTGGTATAGACTGGTTTGGAAGATTAATTTTAAGTTTTGAGCTTCATATTGAATTAATACATATGATATTGTAATTCAGAAGAAAAAAACAATTGATACTTGATAGAAGTTGAGATACAATTAATTAAAAATTGATTAGAAGTAAAATACAGTTAATTAAAATACTTATGCAGGTTTCAGAATTTTGCAACTTATAAAAAATCGTAATTTTTAGAGATGTGGATATGTTTATCTGGGTTAAAATATGCAATAAATAAATTATTAATGTATTAGATTGTTTCAAAGCTCATTGATAATATAATACAAATTAAAAACAAATAAAATATTTCCATATCCAAGAAAATAGCACTAAATTAACAAAATTTATTTATGTAATCGGTATGGATTAGTTTGTTACGGTTTATATTTATCTAATCTAAAACTTGAAATAAACAAAAAATTTCGGTTTGGTTGATTATAAAATCAATTCAAACTGTGATTGATTAAAAACCTATCCAAACCATACGGTTTGGTTGGGTTCGAGCGTTTGGTTCGGTTTCTGAACACTTCTATCAAGGAGTACTGAACTATCTCTGTTTGTTATGAGCACTGTACTTTATTTCTTTGCTTTTCCTCAATTTGAGATATGTACATCTGTAAGAGTTTCATTGAGAAATGAGAATGGCTTGATAATATTATTTGTAGCACACATGCGCTTTTGACTGAGAAAGTTACCTCACTCATTTCTTTTCGTAGGAGAAGTAGATTATCAAGTCACCAAGGAAAGTTTGATGGATCGATTAAATACAAACATGCATGAAGCATGTCTTTCGATTGACAAGGGATGCAGGTAATGATGATGCTGATTTTTTCTGATGATATGCTCGTTTTGGTCGTAGCACATTCCACTGGAAAATGTTAGCCACCTTTAGATTTTACCCATTATTACCTCTTTCTAAAATTTCTAATTCATCTGTCGCAATTTGTCACGTATTCTGGAATGAGTGAAAAAATTGTTTCCACAGTCAGGTCGTGAATGTTTTCATAAGACGAAAAAATTAACCTCTGGTTTGTCATCATGGGTTTGCATCTGCATAATTCAGTGAGATTCTGGTGATCACGTCAGACTACATTGTTGGCTTCCAAGTACTTGGCCTTAAATCTTGAAAATAATGCGCGGGAACTTGTCTTTGACTTTTCGAAATGCGTTTATAGGGTATTGACAGTTCATGGATCAGTTGATGAAATCATTCCAGTTGAAGATGCTCTGGAGTTCGCCAAGATCATACCGAACCACCAGTTGCAAATTGTAGAAGGGGCCAATCATGGATACACTTCACATCAAGATGAATTATCTTCGGCCGTTTTGCCTTTCATAAAGGAATGCATGCAGCAGGCTGAAGAAGTCTCCAAATAGGAGACTGAACATATTTACTTTGAAGTATGCAGTATTTTTACAAATTTATCTTCCGATAATGAGCTCGTGGTTCTTGAAAATTTGACAATTGGGCTCATCCGGAACACCTCTCCTCTCTTAAGATAGAAGATTGATAAAACTTGGTTGGTGTGATCAAACAGTATTGTTTATCAAGTCAAATGACAATAAGTGCCCATCCATTATTCTTCAACAATCTATCTTCTCTGATATGCAGCGAATGATAGAAGGTGGATATTTTCTTCAGTGTAATTTTTTTCTTATGTATCCACGGTATGTTCCAGATATCAAGAACTTAATAGACGAGAATGAAATATAACGTGTTCTGTCTGAAACATTATGCTGGGCGGAATTTATTTTGTACAATAATGTTGCTCTTTAGTGATGTGATGAGTGCTCAAAAATTCTTGTGGTTGCTTGCATCATTGCGTGTGATCTTCTTACCTTGTCTTGAGTCCATTCTGAGTGTTGCTCTTCTGGAAAAAGATCAACCTTTGCTTCAAACTCAAGTAGATCACTAATACCCATCACAGGAGATGAGCAGGATTTTCTGTTTCGTGTTTGAATTTCAGGGACTTGCTTCAAACTAGAACTTGCACTTCTGTCCAAAGATCATGGCACCATACATACCAATTAGGTAATCTTGGTTCGTTATGGTTGATTTCATGGTAGCATAATGTAATATCTCATGCTATATCTAAGAGTTCAATTTTAATTTGGAACCATCAGATCTTGTACGAGGGTATTACCATTGTTCTAGCATTTCATTTAACTATTCGTATTCTAGAGAACTATATCAGCTCCAACTTGTATTTGAACATGGTTTTTGGCTGCACTATTGAACTAGCCTACCTACAAAATAGTTCCCTGACATTGGATCAAGTCGAAAAACACCCGACCCGATTAATTTGGTTGCCAACTATTTCGGGTCAGACAGCTAATTTATGCCATGCAAACCTGCTTACAAAGATCACATCCTCTAGTATTATTATTATTTGTGTCT
>NW_027354993.1:0-3683 GCF_012295235.1 Primulina huaijiensis
GCAAAGTTTAAAATACAAGAAAATAAGTAACAAAAACCCACTTACAGTTCTCAAAGTTACGGTTCGAAATGTGCAGAACTTGGTTGAACGAAACTTGCTCAATTTCGGCCAAGTAATGACTGAACATGGACATGATCTTTACAACAGTATGGACAGCAAATTACAGCACTGAAAATGCCGGAACAACTTCTCCTTCTTCCTTCTTGTTTGCGTCGGCCGAGAGGATGTTTGTGGAGAGGGAGAGTACCGATTTCTTGTAGCTTTTTGGTGTGAATTCTTCAGCATGTTGGGGGTATTTATAGGTGTAAGATGGCCTCTCCACTACCCCTTTTGGACTCCCCCTTGTTGCCCAAGCAAGTAATAAATGTGGTAAAAAATCTATCCAAGCATCAAAGGTCACCTTGGTTTACTAAAGGTTCCATTCTTGCACAATATATTGGTCCAAGCCTCCTAGCTCTTCCCTTAGCTCATTTTTTGATCCTTTTTGGACAAGCATGGTTGATCTTCATTGACCTAAAAGATTGAGCCCTTGAGCTGGGGTTTTTTTTTTCTCCAGTGACGACTCTTCGATTGATGCGGTTTCTTATGGCATAGATCCTTTTTAGCTAGTCTTCGAGCTTTTGAGCTACTTCCTCGAGCCATGTTAGCTAAAAATTTAAGTTTATATTTGAGTTTTGTCATTAAGATTAAAGTTTTGAGCTTAGTTTTCTGGTTTTAAATTCTTACATGATTTGCTTCGATAATTCCGAGTTCTCACATGATTGTTTAGGATTTACCTGAAACCTAACACATATACAAACAACAAACATGAAGTCTGCTATGCTAGCAGTTAAGTACAGTAAATAAACAATCAATCATCTGAATATTAACTCATCAACAAATGATCCAATCTCATCTTTATTCAGTTTGATTGAGGAGCTCATGATTGTTGAATCCGCTGAGCAATTTTCCATACCAAATTTCTTGAGGAGTTCATTTGCGTATTTAGCTTGATTTATGAAGATTCCAATATCGAGCTATCTAACTTCCAAGCTGAGAAAGAATGTCAGCTCACCCATTACGCTCATTTCAAACTTGTCTTGCATCATCTTGGAGAACTTCGACATAGTTTGGGGTTATTTGACCCAAAAATAATGTCATCTACAAATATTTGAACTAACATTGTATGATAAACATTATTGAATTTAAACAATGTTTTATCAACTGTACCGATGGTGAAGTCATGCTCAATTAAAAATATGGATAAGGTATCATATCAGGCTCTGGGAGCTTGGTTTAAACCATATAATGTTTATCTATTTTAAACACATAATCAAGTAATACATTATTCACAAATCAAGGAGGCCGTTCAACAAACACATCTTATTATAATAAATCATTTAAGAATTCGCTTTTAACATCCATATGATATACTTTGAAGTTCTTGAGCATAATATAAGTAATAAATATTCCGATGAATTCTATTATAGCTACTGGTGCAAATGATTCATTAAAATCTATTCATTCTTTTTTTTTATATATTTGTGCTACTAGTCTTGCTTTTTTCTGATCACAATGTCATTTTCATCATGTTTATTTTTAAAAACCTATCTTGTTCCTACAACAGATTGATCTGATGGTCTGAGAATTGAATACCAAACTTTAGTTCTATCTAATTTTTCTTATTCTTCTTGCATGACATTAATTCAATTTGAATCAATTATATCTTCATAATTTTCTTAGGTTCATTATGAGATATAAATGTAGTGTGCAAAAATTCATCAATCATTTATTTCCTAGTTCTTAAGGGAGTAGAAAGATTATCTATGACCAGCTCAGGTGATGATTTTTGTTCCATCGATAGCATGGTCCAAGAGGATTTGAATTTACTGTAGAAGAATAAATTCATGAATTTGATCAATTTGCTCCCCAGTAGATTCAGTTTGATTTAGAACTTGATATGCTATTGGTTTACTTGGATCTGGATTAGCATGATGTGTTTTATTGTTATTTCTTTGCTCATCAGCTTGATCTCTCAAGTTTAGATTTGTGTTTCCAATAGAAGTTTTGATTTGTGTTTCCAATAGCTTGATTTATAGGAATATCAGGTTCACAGTGCAAGTCATTTTTTCTGTCTAATCTGAATCTCATCATTATTGTTAGATTGAAGACTGGTATTTTCTGTTTTATTTGAAAGATTATTTGAGTGTGTGTTGTGTACATTTGGGACAATTGAAGATTCATCAAACATTATATGAACTGATTCTTCAACAAATACAGTTCTTGTATTAAAAACACGATATGCTCTGCTAAAGATGAGTATCCTAAAAATATTCCAGCACCTGATTTTGCATCAAAGACAGTTAAAATGATTTTTTATTATTGTTATGAATAAATCACTTACACCCAAATACACTGAAGTATGAGATTTTTAGTTGATTTCCATTCCATATCTGATAAGGTGTCTTTCCATGCCTTTTATTGATAATTGATCTGTTCTGAGTATAACAGACATTGTTGACAGCTTTAGCCCAAAAACGGTGAGAAATTCCATAGTCTGCAAGCATGGTTCGAGCTGCTTCCTTGAGTGATCTATTACGTTTATCTGCAACACCATTTTGCTGAGGTGATCTGACAGCAGAGAACTCATGTTAGATTCCATTGTCCTCCAGATAAGTTGCAAGCATCCTGTTGGTAAATTCAGTTCCTTGATCACTTTTTATCATGTTCACCACTAGGGTTTTTTCAATTTGTAGATGCTTTAGGATATTTATCAATTGTGAACTAGTCTAGTCTTTGGAACCTAAAAAGATAACCAATGAGAATCTTGAAAAATCATCAATCATTACCAGAGTGTAATTCATCCCCCCTAAGCTCGTTACTAGTATAGTGCAAAATAGATCCATATGAACAAAGTTCACATGATTTAATATTTTATGCCACAACCAATTTTTATTTTCATTAACAACTATAAAACATGTCAGACCGGACTAATCTATTTTATAAATATCACCCATTATGTTACCTATAATTGCAATTTCACCTTTTGAAGTCTTGACAGTGCGGGTGTGCTTGTGGAATTCTATATTGTATCCATTATGACATAATTGACTTATGCTTATTAAATTATAACATAAATTTTCAACTAATAATTCATAATTATGACAATATTACCATGAATAATATTACCCACCCACAGTTTTACCTTTAGAATCATCTCCAAAAGTGATTCTTGGACCTCGATAGTCAATGATTTCTGATAAGAACTTGACATTTCTTGTCATATGTCTTGAGCATCCACTGTTTTGGTACCAGATTGACTTCTTCAGCAGCTCAATATGTTGTACCTGTAATCACAATTTAAAAATGATTTTGTTACCCACATCTATTTGGGTCCAGAACAGAGTAGTCCTTTTGGGACCCACATTTAATTATCCTGACAGATTTTCCATTGATAACTCCAATAGATTGTGTGATTGTGCTGAAATTGTAATGTCACGTTACCAACATAAATGATTAATGTGTTTATGTTGTTTGTTATGCGCTTACCAAATTCATTATGATTTACATGAATGATACCGCTAGTTCTCCTTGTGTTATGCATATAGACCTGTTGACACCGATTGAGATCTTGATATTGAGATTGAATATGGTTTCTATATTGTCCATGGTGTATTGAGAATGAATATGTGTCTAAATAGTGA
>NW_027354994.1:0-3684 GCF_012295235.1 Primulina huaijiensis
ATCTGATAAGTTAATAGTGCAAAGAATCTTTGGCTAGAGTAAGATATGTGTATTATGGAAATATGTTTCCTTAGTTTCACATACATATTATTGCACATTTCAGACCAACAATTTTAAAAGCTTTGGATTATTGTGGCTAGCGCCATCATGACAAACAATTTTAAAAGCTTTGGATTATTGTGACAAGCGCCATCATGAAAAATGTGCAATAATATTGTTGTGAAACTAAGGAAACATCTTTCCATAATACACAACAATTTTAAAAGCTTTGGATTATAGTGGCAAGCGCCATCATGAGAAATCTAGCCAGCGTCATCGAGTTAGATATGAAGAATAGACTAGTAGCCCTCGCGAAGAGAGCAAAAAGGATCATTTCGGGCACAGAGAGAGCAAATAAATTGAAGACACAAGAAAACCAAACCTTGTTGGATGCTAAGCAGTTGATTGACACAACTCCAACGATTAATTGTTTTAATATCAGATAAACTGGGTTATTTACTGCTTTTTGACACCTTGGCTTCTGAACTGCAATCTTTCAAAGAAAATGCACGAATCCTTCCACTCGTCGCTGTGGAATTCAACCTCTCGACCCTAGATCCCTCTCCAACTGAGCCATTTCCGACCCATCTCGTTAATCTACATTTGATTATTCTGTATTACTTGGGTACGGTCGCTTATTCCCAAAATTTGCAACAATTACAGCTAAACTTGCATTGTCGATTCTGGGAAACTGAGTATGGGAGGAATTTTCATTCGATATTGCTTTCACATGATCAACAGTAGTAACGTTTAATCAGTAACATCATAAGTCCCATCACAATATCAAATGTTAGTTCAAATGTTAGCATCATATATTGTAATATCTTTACAGACACCTCTTCTAGCATGAAAGAATTCACGGTGAAAACCATGGAGAACGAAATTTGAGCAGATATGGGAACCCGAGCAAGACCACGATTTACGTATATTAACTGAATTCTTCATACATATAGTGCAAGTGACACAACACTAAGCAATAGGAAGTACAGTACATACATAACCACAATATATTTTTTTTAAACATATATAACCACTTTTTGAGTACCGTGAATCACCACAATTCACAAGTACATGAAAAGGTTCTAGTAATACAGATGCAACAAAAACTTAAATAATAAGAATGTACTAGGTGGAAAAGTGCAGTTGGCCAATTATCCGTCTATCTTGAATTTGACTTTTATATAGAAATTTACAATACCCAGAACCAAGAAACAACAGAGCCGATTGCCAAACCAGCAACCAAGTACAGCACAATCACGATCCCTGCAGTTTCCGAGTGCTGCAACAGGACAGTTTTTGGAGCTAAAATCATTAATACACAAGTGAAGTATCCATTTGTAAGTCCCAAAAGACATGTCAAAACAGTAACTGGAACCTCAATTCTGAAAAGATCAGGACCATGCAAGCAAATGTAGAAAAGTGGTAGAAACAACAACCTTCCAAAGGACGCCCAGATTGCCATTTTTGCATTCTCCATGAGATACAATGGAGTCAAAGTTTTGCCAACCAGATCAAACAAATTATACCCGGTGATCAAAACTATAGGGTACCAGTCTTTCAAAACGTTAGAATGCACGTCCTCTGTAACGGATCCGGGAAAAATACTTAATGTGACGACATATATAATCATAATGCCATAACCGTACCATTTCACTGCCCCCACAACACCCCATAAGGTATATCTCCACGCTTTTCCAGTTAGATCACCTTTCTGTTCTTTCTCCTCATTCACGGCTTGGCTTTTCAAATCATTGAAGTATTTTATAACTGGAAGCCTATGAGCTAAATTATAAAATATAATGTTCAATAGCATCACTATGATACTGACAATAAAATAAATGTTCGCACTTCGTCTCAGTCCACTGGCATCTTGAGAATATAAAGCCTTTGTTAAAACTCGTAAAACTGAGACGAGGACACCTGCACTTTGAAAGTAAGGTGTTAAGATTTTACTGGCACATACTTGTTTTGAAGGTATCTTATGGCAAAAAAATTAACAGCAAAGAGAAGTAGTTGAACTCGCAAAACTTAGACACATTACTTAATTAAAGAATCTCCAAGAAATGATTTGCCAAACTATTATGTGCTACAATTCTCTCTTAATTCTTCATTTAGTAGGATTATAAATGTGGAATCTCTTTACAAGTATGATAGACCAGAACAGGTCAATCCATCTTACCGTTGATTCGTAAGTTGACACCCGCGAACACAATGTGAAATAATGGAATAGACTGGACTCCATGTTTCTACATTAATAAAAAGCTATGCTCTGACTAATATCGAGGATAAAAAATCATAAATGTGGACTAATCTAAATATTAAACCCTCCATGTTTCTATATTAGAGCTAAACTCTTATCAATGTCGAGGATAATAGAAATCAATATGGATTAAATCAAATGCTAAACCAACATCTTCCGAATTTCAAGTTTCAACCTAAAAACCCCATAAAAGAAGTATCCATAACCGGTTGAAAAGATGAAATGCTGACCACAGCTTAACTGGCCTTAATTTAGGAGTCCCTTGATAATCAATTCAATCTCTCTTTTCTATTTCACATTGAACAAAGCAATTTGTTAAAACCTTTTAGAAACAAAAAAAAATAAAATCAATTATAAACATCACTCCATCAATTCACACTAAATTCCACATTTCAATACCACAAACCAATCTTTTGCACATATTTGACCAACAGAAACAGAAAAAGAAAAAGAAAAAAGATAAGAAATAACACCATCGAAAGCGAACCCAGACTCCAAAATTCCACTACATCATACAATAAAAAAAACGAACAAAAAGTTTTCACCTGAAGCAGCAGTTCCAGCAACAACAGCTTGCATATACCTCTCAGGTAACTCCCCAGCTTTCCCCACCACGCTCCCTTGCACCAACCCGTCAGCCAATCCGCACAATCCCACCATCACAACTGTCCCATAATACCCACTATAAACTCCAACTCTTCCCTTCACATACCAAGCATCAATCAAAGGCACAGCCAGGAGAGCCACCAAGAACAGCGCGTAGCCCAAATTGATCCTCACAACAGCGTTCCATTTGTTGGCAAATGCAACGATTAAAAGCAGAGATGTGAGGCCCACAAGCATGTAGACAATGGCAAAAACCCGGTCAACGGAGGCGTCCGGGTACAGGTAATCGAAGTAGTCAACAGCAGTGATGAATGCGTTCCATGGGAGAAGGTACCCCGCGCCTAATGTGAAGTAGATTACGTAAGCCAAGTGGAAGGAATCCCTGGGGATTTTCGGAGGTGGGTGGGGAACTAAAAGGCCGGAGGATTCGGAATCGCCGTCGGCAGAGTTGATACCCATCGGAGGGAGCACCAGTGGCTGGGAAATATCCGGCGGATTTGTAGGAATTTGGATCTATTGAGCACCGATTAAAATATCTATGCAAACCACCAGGCAGCTCGAGTTTGACGTTTCAAAAAGCCCTATCCTTGACCCTAACTTTCTTGGGTAAATTTGTCATCAGTACCTAAAATGATTAAGTTTGTGTTTTAGTATCTGGAGAGAGAATATTTTTGAAAAAAATATCAAGAGTACCCTTATTCCTTAATTTTATTTTAATTGATCCTCGCGTTTCTCAAAATGGTATCAGAGCCTAAGGTTGATTTATTTCAAACACAAAA
>NW_027354995.1:0-3708 GCF_012295235.1 Primulina huaijiensis
GATATCCTCTTTTCTAGCTCGTTTTTGCAGCTATTAGCAGCTTTCAAGAAAATGGCAGTCCTCAAGAGACAGCACAAGAAATTTAAGGGGAATGCAGATTTATCCGAGGGCAAGATGGCGACTATAGATTCAAGGAGTTCCCGTTGGCAGGTTTTAGTATCAGAGTCTCCAGGATCGGATGATTTCACACCATTGCCAGAGTGGTCACGAACAAGATCGCTAAGTGATCTCTCAGCATACGTGATTATAGCACAGGCTAAAGTAAGTCCCTTCGCTCCTCTAGACTTCATTGATGCTATGATCTTTTGAAAGAAACTTATGTCTAGAATTGTTAGCTCCTCGGTCCACCAGTTTGGGGGCGAACGGCTAGGAAAATTTGCCTCAACGCAAGCCTATCAGACAAAAAATCAGACCATATTTTAGTCAACTAGCATACCGGATCTAATAACTTTACAAACAAACTTTCCCCGAGCAGATCAAGCAACCTCCTATTATTTGATCATACATGTCATAAAATCAAATTTGTAACACGCATAATTTTCTATAAAATACCTTGGCACTGGCGATTTCAACACATCTTTGAACAATTTTGAGGTCCTCAGCCATAGGTAGAAGATTTTGACAGGATTTTAATACCACAAGAGCACCAGACAAGCTCGTTAGCGCCACTTGGGACAAGAAATCCTCAGTCCGGCCAGCAAGATTACCGTCACAATACTTATCCGTCATTTGAAGATATTCAGCTGCACATCGCAAGGCTGCCACGTTGTGCACGGTGATCTCAAAGTTCACACCGTAGCAAAATTTCGCTGTTTTCTCGAATATTTCAGGTCCCCCCGGTATGTCAGAGAGGTTTATTCTTGTTAGATCTGCTTCTTTAGATTCGATAATCAGCTTCCTTATGTGATTGCTCTTAGCTACAAGCATGAACTGCCACAGCCGAAAAACTATATTAATTTCATCATGCTCACATTTGGAAGCCAGATTTTGTTTGTTAAAAACCATTTTTTCCCAAGCATAGGCTCAGAAGTAGATTTATACACCACCCAAAACAAAATTATTGATACATTAATGGGATCACATTCGTAGAGATTCATATATATGATCTCCAAGCGAACTTAATAGAATATCATATGCATATTCGAAACCGTGACCTCTGCTCTGACATACTTACAATTGAAAGCCATTTTTGCTAAAAATCGAGCAGTAGTTTCATATTTTAAAAGAACTCGATATCGTTTTCAAAATTTTCATCTCGAATGGATATCCTAGAATATCCATAAAAAGTCTTGTTCTTGAAAAGTGACTTAAAGATCTGAAACTGATAGTTTCCATTTCATTACAGAATCTGGGTTGTCTCAAGAACATTGAATGATTCCATAAAGCTACCACTTCAGCTAACAAATTCATGATATTGCAAATACAAATAAATCCGTCGCTTAACTTTTTATGCGATATCATACACTAAAAGAAGCAAAACTTTAACTTGTATATATATTAAACTACGAGATCGAAGATCTTTCATACAAAGAAAGTTTCCAAGAAACAGAAGCCATTACAGATCATAAAATGACAAAAAAAAAACTTGTAAAAAATAACGAAATTTTCGTACCTTGTGAAGAGAAAGTTTGGCTTCCCCAACCTCAACAACTACATCTGTAGGGATTTCTTGAGATAACACCCTTTATTCAGAAGAGAAAAGAAAAATAAGAACAACAGCAGAAGTACCCAAAAGAACACACTACACAAAAGAATCCTAAAAGTTTCGAATAAGAAATCTTTGTATATGTATAATTACCACTGCCCAGTTCTCTCCATAGCAAGCGAAACTCTGCTATTGCTTTTGATGGGAGTAGCCATGTATGGGAAACTCAAGAATTTCGGATGATTAAAAGAGCTTACTGTTATATATAAAGAAATTAATTTTATCTCCAACTATCGTTTTCCAGCAATCACACCCCAATTTGGCCATTTATATATAAAGCTTTTTGGCTTCTTTGGGAACAGCTTTTGATAATTGTAGCGGCCTTGCTGGTGAATATACAGGCTTGAATCCGTAACTTTTTACGTAGTTTTCGAGTGATAAAAGATTCCAATCACTGTTGTACCCTCGCACCTTGTGATATGTTTTTTCAATTATTTTTTGTGATTTTAATAAACTTTATTTTTGATGTTTTGTCATAATAAACTTCGTTTTTTTATTAATTACAAAAAACTTTATTTTAAATTTATAATCTTCCAATTATTTATTTTAGATGGATTTTCAGATTTCGAGTTTTGCAAACATCTATTTCGTTGCATGCCATGTCCTCACATTATTAATTCCACGCAATTATGCAATAAAAAATTTATTTCGATGAAAATATTTTCTATAAATATTAACAATTTTAAGTAGAGGTTTTCATTTGCGTATCATCATATTAAAATTTCGATTTATATATTTGATAGCTCTATTATTTTGCAATATGATGTGAATTTGACATATTTTCGTATAGTCATGCAGCGTGGTATCCATCCAATCAACGTACATTTATATAATATATATATATTTGACTGAAGAATTTTTTAACTGAAATTTTTGTCAATCACCTATTAAATTTTCAGAAAAAAATCTTCAATATTAAGTTTCTTGTGAGATAATCTAATAGATTTATATCTATTTGATGGATCAATCCAATTCATATTTGAAGTTAAAATTAATACTTTTGACATATATTATTATTTTTGACATAAAAACAATATTTTTATGAGTCGTACTGAATCGATAAGAGATATGTGTCACAAAACTGACGCTTAAAACGATGTGATAAGAGTTTTTTTATGGTTCCAAAATCCTTGCATAAAGTTCTAGGTAAATGACATCGTTTTTTCAAGGTAAATCACGTCTACGCACATGAATTGTATTTTACTTGCAATCAATAAAATAAATAACGAGGAAAATATAATATGAAACTAATTTTTTATACTTGTATTTTTTAATTAAATTCAATGACAAAAATATATATTATTTATAGATTCTAACTTATTTTTATTAAATTATTAATATAATAATTTTAAAATTTTATGTATTTATGTGAATTACTCTATTATAGTTTCATCGAGCTCATGTCAGGATTTTGATTTCTTATATTCATTAATATTATGTATATAAAACTAAAAAAGCATGACTAACTTGATTGGGGACAAGAAAATTCATCTAGAATTTCTCTCCAAAGATTAATGACGAAAGTTTATCCATCATTGTATAAGTTGATTTGACCCATTGAAATGTGTTTTTATTTCAGTTTTTTCTCCGATTCTTGTGTGAGAGTTTTGAGGATTAATTTGGTTTTCGATGAACTAAAAAGTCACTTACAAGCAATAAACAAGTAATGAATAAATAAAAATTATAGAATTTTATATTTCAATTTTTTTCATAGGTTCCCTCATAAATTGGTACCATATGATATAAATAATAATTAAATAAATTTTGACTTTGTGTCATAGTGGGTTATAGTTGAACGCGGAGCCAACTGCCCACCAGGTGGAAAAGCGATTTTAGGTTTAAATTTTATTTTTATAAAAAAAATGACTTTATTTTTCTAAAAAAGTTTATATTATAAACTTATCCACACCACCAGTAAAGCAATCTATCATCAATTATTTTTGCTGCGGATGACCACAAAGTAAATTTAATGTACATTAAATATAAAGGACAATCTGAAAATG
>NW_027354996.1:0-3711 GCF_012295235.1 Primulina huaijiensis
TAAATCTACCGTTCCCTGTGGATTCAACCCTACTCACCATTACACTAGTTTTTTTATTTAAAAGAATAGGAATTAATTTGGTGGTCAACGACAGCACACCAGTCGAGGGAGATGAACTCTGATCGGGTGACCTGTACCTTGGTCGAGTGATCTGAATCTTGGTCGAGCGAGATGAGACTTGGTTGAGAGAGATGAACTCTGGTCCGGTGACCTAAACCCTGGTCGAGTGTGATGACCCTGGTCGGGCAAGGTGAACCCTGGTCAGACGAGATGACCTTGGTCTGGTGACCTGAACCTTGGTCGGGTGACTTGAATTTTGATCCAGGAAGATGAACTCTGATCGAGCGAGATGACCCTGATCGGGTGACCTGAACCTTGGTTGGACAAAATGAACCCTAGTCAGGTGAGATGACCTTGGTAGGCTAACCTTGACCTTGTTCGGACGAGATGAACTATGATCGGGTGACCTAACCCTGGTCGAGGAAGATGAACCTTGGTCGGATGAGATGAACCCTGGTCAGGCGATATGAACCTTGGTCGAGTGATCTGAATCCTGGTCAAAGAAGATGAACCCTGGTGAGGCAAGATGACCGTGGTAAGGTAACATGAAACCTGGCTAACTTCTAGATGCGCTCTACTCAGTTTTTAGGGAGCAACTAGGAATCTGGTCGTGCTTTGGTCCTTTCTTCTTACTCGAGTCCAAGGATGACCCAGACATTTTCAGGGCTTCACTACTATCTCTTTAAATAGTGGAGTTAGAGTCTTATTCACTGTCTGATTAGTCATGATTGGACTCCGCCGAGAAGATAGTTAATTCTTGTTTTAAGATCGGCTCTTACAAATAAAAAGAGCAATTCGAAGAGGATGATGTTCTCTCTGCGGACATGGAAGAATTCTCCAATCTAGACAAGACCATTGACTCTTTTTTTGATGATTATGCGACTCTTGGTCTTAGCCACTCAACTGTACTTATTCAGCCATAGATGAAAATATTCATTTTCTGGTTCAATCATTTTTTCTTAAATTTTCGTTAGTTAATCGGTCTAGCAGAACGATATTGATCACTGATCGAGGACTAGTTAGCCCCAACACTTTGTAAAATTTTATAAGAGTTGAAAACATGGCCCTGATGCATCTCGGGCTTAGAATAAGGTGACGAAGCCTCATGTCTCCCAGGCTTAGACAAAGTGTCGGGCTCTCATGCCTCGCGGGCTTAAAATAAGGTGTTGGGGCCTTATTTCTTCTGGGCTTAGATAAGGTGCTAGGGCCTCATGTCTCACAGACTTAGATAAAATGTCGGAGCCTCATGCCTCACGGGCTTAAAATAAGGTGTCGAGGCTTCATGTCCCTCGGGCTTAGATAAAATGTCGGGTCTCATGCCTCCCTAGCTTAGAATAAGGTCGTGGGGTCTCATGTTACCTAGGCTTAGATAAAGTGTCGGGGCCTCATATATAACGATCTTAGATAAAGTGTTGGAGCATCATGCCTCATGGGCTTATAATAAGGTGTCGAAGCCTCATTCCTCACGGATTTCGATAAGGTACTGGGCCTCATGGCTCTCGGGCTTAGAATATGGTACCGTAGCCTCATGTCTCCCCGGCTTAGATAAGGTGTCGCTGACTCATGTCTCTCGGGCTTAGAATAAAGTTTCGGAGCCTCATGTCTTTCGGACTTAGATAACGTGCCAGGGCATCATATCTCTCAGGCTTAGATAAAGTGTCGGGACCTCATGCTTCCTGAACTTAGAAAGATTCTGGGGCCACATGTCTCCCGAGCTTAGATAAAAAGTTGGGACCTCATGCCTCCCGGGCTTAGACTAAGGTGACATGACCTCATTCTTCCCAGACTTAGATAAGGTGTCGGGGCCTTATGTCTCTTGGGATTTAGAATAAGATAATGTGGCCTCATTTCTCAAGGGTTTAGATAAGGTGTCGGAGCCTCATGTCTCCCAGGCTTAAAATAAGGTGTCGGAGCCTCATGTCTCCGGGCTTATAGATCAGATTTCCCACATAAGACGCCAATGATGATTCACGGGTAGATTGGGTAAGCTAGGTGAGCAATCTAAAGAGCAGAGAAGTGTAATTTCCATGTGAAGATTTTTGACTTGATGAGATGAGTCTGGCCTAGCCTGATAGGACGAGTCCGGGTGGCCTGACTTTGTGGAAGGGGCCAGACCTGGCCTGATGAGATGAGCCCGGGTGTCTGGCGTGGTGAGATGAGCCCGAGTGACCTGTATGATGGGTCTGACCTGCCAGATGGGATGAGCTTGGGTGACCTTGCCTGGCTTGGCCTGGTGAGATGGGTCTTGGTGGCCTGACCTGGCCTGATGAGATAGGCTTGGTCTGATCTAATGGGATGAGCCGAGGTGACCTGGCCTGACAAGGTGAGATGAGCCTGGATAACCTGGCCTGATAGATGAGCCCGGGCGACCTGGTGGGATGCATGGGTCTTGCTTGGCATGATGGGGTGAGCTCGGGTCAGACGATATGCACACACTCAACAATAAAATGTCCATAGTGCGTCAGAAGGGTTTCTAATGTGGTCACTCCGACACTCAAGTTAGTACATGGTTCACCAGGTAGAGAGAAAATTTATTGAATGCAGTATCTCATGTAACAAACGAATGAGCAAATCTGGGTATTTATAAGGGAGGATATGACATCAATTATGGTGTATGGACAATGTTTCTTATTAGACATATGCCCACACCCTGTTCTTTGTCAGCAGGCTTGGCGGCACATACTGTTCTGGTCTTGTCAAGGGTACTGTTTGTCAAGCTAATGATTTCGAGGCATGGTGACCCATATTGGCGTGCTCGTCTCCTTGCGATAGGCCCAAGTGGGAAAGAACCCGATCTAGAAATATCTTTCCTTGTGATTAAGTGAGATGAACTCTGGTCGGACGAGATGAACTCTGGTCGGACGAGATGAACTCTGGTCAGGTGACATGAGCCATGGAAAATGAATCTTGTCCAAGCGAGATGACCTTGGTCCTGGCGAAATGAACCCTAGTCGGGTGACCTGAACCCCGATCGGGGTGAGACGACCTTGGTCGAGCTAGATGAACCCTGATCGGGTGACCTAAACCCTGGTCGAAGAAGACGACCCTATTCAGGCGAGAAGACCCTGGTCGGGTTCATCATTATCATCATGATGTTTATTATGGCTATTGAGCAAAGTTGTAGTTTGTATATGATAAACCTTAACAAAAATACATTGAATGATAATAACTGTAGCGGTCAAATACAATATAATTATTAGATGCAATGAAAGTAGGCATTGTTTGGACAAACATGTCTTTTCTTTTCCGTTAGATTAACTCATTTCTGATTTAGTTCTAATTATACTTTATTGGGAAGTTTTAAATTTTGATATTCAACATTCGATTAGAAATATAAGTAAAACATGTATCCCCTATAAATATATATAGTTGTTGATAAAGTTTTTTATATTGTATGTAATTTACAACAACTAATTGTCTGACAACTTTTTATAGTGTTTTATTTATAAAAGTGATTTGGCAAATTCAATAAATGTCACTCAAATTAATTATATAATGAACCAATAATTACAAAACTGATAATAAAAATAATAACATTAATAATAATAATAATAAAATTTGAGTAAAAAAATGTATAAATCTTGTCCCAAAAAAAAAACAATGTAATTTGTATCAAACGATATAAATTCACTAACACAAAATACATAACAC
>NW_027354997.1:0-3713 GCF_012295235.1 Primulina huaijiensis
ATTTGCTTTTATAAGAGTGGTGTAAGCAACTTTTGATAATCTGAATGTTTGGTTTTGGAGAGAAGAAAAGACTCTTTCAGCATCACATAAATTTCCGTAGACACACAAACCGTTAATGACAATGTTACATGTGATATGATTTGGCTGAATGCCATTCTTAATCATTTCATCATGTAAATGAAAAGCTCTTTCAAATTCTCGAGTTTTAAATAAATATTGAATCAAATCATCAATCATCTCAGGAATATCGACAAGTGAGACCTTCTAACAAAAAAAATATCGACATCTGTCAAAGAGCCTCATCGATGAAATCTCCTTTCCATGCTTGCATGGCAATCCTCCACACGGCAAAGGAACTCTCACCTCCAAGGGGTCCATAATCGTGACACAAAAAATTTACTTTTCAGAAACCTTAGTCTCGCCAGATATGGATTAACTCACAAAATCTCGTTCTTCGAGTTGAAGAGTGGAGAAATTTGACACTATTTAAACATTTCAAATATTCTACATTTATGAATTCATCGGTCTTCAGAAGTCTTAACTCCAAAACAAACAAGAAGCCAAAGTAATTAAAGCAATTCAGTATTCTGTCTCCACCGAAAATGTGTTCTTGGTTTCGAACTAGTTCAGAACAGACAGCCCTATGTACACAATCAGATTTCCTTTCTGCGTGATTCCGTTCCACGTTATTTATTCAACAAGTCGAAGACACCAAGTGAAAGAAAACACTATTACATCGCTCAAAGAAGAGAAGGAAAATAAAATCAATCCCAATAAAGCCATTTCACTAATTAAAAAATATTTACACGATTTTCTCTTCCTGAGAGAAGACTCGGTGTTGCTCAGAACTCATATTCTCAAAACTGGCAAGACGTTCCAAGTCTCTGTCTCTGCTTCTGACTAACGGTGACCCGTTTTCTCATGACCAAAGCAGGGTGAAGAAGCTCCTGGAACTTCTCCAAAAACAGGCCCCATTCTTCCTCGTTCATGTCTGCTAGCTTCACAATACTAACACTTGCTGGAATCTGCTCGGTCGCACTTCTATGGCCAAACGATGAACTATCATGATAGCCATGATTGGGCTTAGGTCCTAAGACTTTAGGGAATTTTGGGTTCTTTTCATCTAAATCGGTATATTTCAGTGACATGGAAAGATTTAAAATAGATTGGCTTTCTGCTTGGGCTGCAATGCTAACCAATTCTTCGTCCTCATCTGCTTCATTTTCTTCTTCCTCCTTGATGCATTCCTCGAGTTTATAAAGGGAACTACGACCATTACCACTTCCAAATCCAAGATGAAATGGTGTTCCCGCCCCAAAGTCCTCTGAGTCCGGTTTTGTGGAGTAAGTGTGGCTGCCACCGTCTTCAGAGTCTATGTCAAACTGAAACTCTTTCTCTTCAAAATTAGCTTTGGCTTTGGGAGGTAGCATCTCCTCGGCAATAAGCCTCCTTGCCTTGATGCATATAACCTCCAGCTCACTAGGTTCTTCCTCACCACTACAAAACTCCCTGCTCATCATTTCCCCAATCTCAGCCAGACACAGACCGTATACAGCAGCTTCCTTAAGGAAAATCGTACAAAGGAACAAGATACGCAAACAAGCCTCTCGAATCATGGGAAGCTCACCACGCAGCATTTCTATATCTCGAAGAGGATCAAAATTTTCAATGTAGTCCAGTTCATCATCTGAAAATGGAATTGAAGCCTGAGGCCAATGAATCCACTCAAAATATGGATCTTCTAAACTCTCAGGCAAGCAGAGGCCATGATCAATAGGAACCAGCTCTACCTGACCAAACCTGCCAATGCTATCTAGCTTCCTAACTAAAAGATTACCTGCATGCCTATCCGTGTTAAAGATCCTAATGTCTAAAATACCAATTCGGTGCACAGCAGAAACCGGGAAACTTGATGTTCCATGGTCACTGGCATCAAAATCATGAGGGATGAACTGTTGAAAAGAAGCAATCTTGCTGACAAGATTCTCGTTCTGATGCTTGTTTCCATTGACACCGTTGTTGATGTTGAAGATCGAGTGAGTAATCTTCACAAGTGCAGTGGCAGGAACATTTGCGAAATGATCGTGGTCAAGAAGATATGCAGCCACTTCTCTGAAACCAGTTTCTCCAATCCGCACAGATCTTTTCAATCCCGGCTGTCCAAGAGCTTTGCCAACAAAGCCCTTAGGATTGTTAGGAGCAAATGGCTCTTCGTCTGTGGGCTTCACGATGGCCACACTATCGCCTCTTTTATTTCTGAAATAATATGCTCCTCCAAGCCCACCACACACAGGGATTGGATCAACCCCTTTCTTCATTGCCATGACAACTTCTTCAACAAGTTGCTTTGTCTTGGCAAACCGATTTGATTGTCCCAATATCTCTATTGGTCCACTAAAATCTCTTGGTTGAATGTTCCTACCACTGGGTGACAGACAAGGAGTTGACGAGCTTCTGTGCATCAAATTCCTTGTTAGTAAGAGTGGAGAATCCTTACGAATGGAACTAAGGTCGTTCTTAAGAACCATATCACCAAACGTCAATGAACTTTCCTCGATAGGAAAATTCAGGGCAAGCTGCAACCTCCTTTTCACAGTATGGACATTGTCATTCCGGTCCAATTCCATCCCCAGCACGCAACCTGTCTCTGTCTGAACAAAAACACGTCTCCTTCCAGTCAGTTTCCCTTCCATCCCATTGTTTCCATGGTAATCCCCACTTCCAAGCGGACTCTTGAAAACTGCCACGGCCATTTGAGTTTGAACAGGACTATCCAACTTAGGAGGCATGAAAAGATGAGAAACACCGACTGTGATTCCTTTCACAGCAAGCAACCAAGATGGCGATGTCAGAGAGCTCTCCCCTTGCTCTCAATTGACCGCCAGGCTCAGAAGCCGATTGCGATAGAACCAAAGATTTAACAGATCTAGCAACAATCATCAATCAGAAACAAGACCTTAGATAAGTCATCTGAAAATTTCAGGTGTCAAGTCACAATCTGTCCAGTGAAAAAGATCGATCCAATCAGTCAACTTAAGGCAGTTCAACCAAAACTACAATTTAACAAACAAACTAAGACTAAATCAATCATTCGAGAATTATTCACCAAGAAAACAGTTAGTGAGCAAATGTAAAATCACATTAAGGTGCTGATCCTGCTTAGATATAATAAACTCGTTGCGCAAAAACTGTCCGAAAGCAAAGATTTAACTCTCTCTCAATACCTAGAGAAAACCACAAACATCCCACAACGTAAAGTACCATAAAAGACAACAAAGCCACTTATTCTTCAACATTATTGAATATAATAATAAATGTTTAATAGCAAGAAACAAATTTCTAAATTTAAAAACCAGCTGATACGCGCAACACAGAGTAATTTATTATACCTTATTTAGAAAACAATCAATTTCTCAGTTCACCAACCACATATCATCGTTTTATGCACTCGTTCTCAGATAATCGATATCCTTGAAAACAGGAAAACTCGATCATATCAAAGTAAACTAAGGAAAAAAACTCAAAACACAGGTTAGCCCATACATTTCACTTGAAAAACACTGAACTCGATAAGTAACATAAAAACAGAAAAATCAAAGTAACATCGTGAAAATCAACTCACGGGGTGGCCAGATCTGAAAATCAATGGACTTTCCACGGTTTCCGTACAAAAATGTCGAGAAAATTTCCAGAAATCCGAAGTCGAAATGGCA
>NW_027354998.1:0-3715 GCF_012295235.1 Primulina huaijiensis
AGTGTGCGATTTTAGGTGAAAACTGAAATTTCACGAAGATTTAATTAATTTAGATATAATTAAATTCAATTAAAAATAATTAGACTGTTAGATTTAAATATGTTTATTAACTCGAGAAATAATTTAATAAATAAATTACGAATTTCACCGTGATTATCAATAATTTAATAATTAATTGAGTTTTAACACGTGGCAACATATTAGAGTTCAATATCGTTGTGTGTCTTAGTTCTTTATTTGAAGTTGAATAATATCTTCTTGATCTTTGAATTCGTCGTTTTTAATTGTAATTATTTTATTTAATAGTTTCGATTAATAATTCATATATAATCTTTTATTTATTTTTTCTAGCTTAAGTTAAGTGATAAAAATTTAAGTAATTAAATATTAGCCTATGTGACATCGATACTCAGACTCTATCATCAATTTACTATAACTTGACCTAATCTGTTTGTTAGATTTATTTTAACCGAAATCGTCGGGCACGTGGCCATAACTCCTGAAAACGTCCTTCGACACACTCCATAACTCCTTAATAAATACTCCGATCCATAATATATAGGGAAGATGAAATCCCCCGTCCATTAGATGTCTGACATAACATATAAGGCAAACGAGCTCAGCAAAACCGTAGCTCCCCAAACTCCTCTGTCGAGCGTAACCGCATCAAGTAAGATATAAACCCCATCATAATGCACTTGGCATAACCAAGCCAAATGAACCCAGCGTGACCGTGACCGTATAACTCCTTAGCTGGGCGTAACCGCAACAGCTAATATAAGAACCCCATCAAAATGAACTCGGCACAGCCAAGACAACTGAACTCGATGTAACTATAGCTCCCCAAATTCCTCTGATGGGTGTAACAGCGGCAGATATGTGAAAACTCCCAATTGAACAAATGCACTAGGTAATAAAATAGGGTCTTACCGCTATATTGCATTCTCGGACCGTCAAATAGGGCCTTACGGCGATTAGAGTCTTACAGCGATATTACATGTCCAAGCTATAACATAGTGCCTTACTGCTATATAGGGTCCTTCCAGTTACGTGGCTCATGTAAGGGAAGCAAGTGGCACGCGTGGAAATCCACCTAATGAAATTAAAGGGGGAAAAAATTTAAAATGAGAAGGATTTTGTCGTTTTCCTTTCATTTTGCTTAGTTGGTTGTGTCGCACAGTATTTTTGCATATCAATTTATAGAATTAAAATTGTGATTTTTCCGACCACTCGAACATTACTTAAGACGAAGTCAAAGAAATTCCTGCCGTCGAATCTGCACTATCATGTCTGCTCCAAGAACACCTTTCTTCCTTCTCGTAACCACTATCTTCCTTTTCATCTACTCCGGTAAGTATTCTCTTCACTGTATTATTCGAACCGACCTGTCTCGAAACTAAACCCGTTCTACATGTTTGATCCGTGCTGTATCAGCTATCTGAATCCGGGAATCGTATTGTTTTTTAATTAAAATTCCAGGGGCCGAAGATGGAGCCATCCCGTTCACTTACACCGGGTCCACCGGCCCGACCAGCTGGGGGCACCTGAACCCGAACTTCTCTTTGTGTGGGACTGGGAAGTCTCAGTCTCCCATCAATATTTTGACAGATAAAGTGGTTGTCAACAAGAATCTGAAGCCACTGATCAGATTTTATGGCTCTGCAAATGTTACTTTGGTTAACAACAAATTTAACGTTGGGGTTAGTTATTAAATTTGGCTGAACTAAATGAGCTTAATTTAGCGCCTCTGTATTTTATCGAGTGAAAACCCGTCTTCTAAGTGGTTTTGATTGAAAAAAACAAAGCTACCTTGCATTATTCCAAGTTTATGTGACTCACTTTTGGTGCAGATTCGTTATCCTGATCACTCGGGAGGGGTCATTGTGGATGATAAGATGTATACGTTGAAGCAGATGCATTGGCATGCCCCTGCCGAGCATAGAATTAACGGACAACGGTACGTAAACACATGGGGATTATTATGGGAGAAAAAATTATATTTTTGATAATTTAATTTACAGGTATTTCATTTTTAATTGGTTATGTTATCGATCAACTCATAGTTTTAGTTCATTCATTTTATTTTATTAATTTTTTGCATTGGAGCACTAAAGTAGCATCGGACACGAGCCACGTCACCAAGTCTGGTGCCACATATGTAATTTCGATAACACATCATCATTTTTAATGGCACGTCATCATTTTAGGGCACTACTTCGCCATTATGATAAAAATGACTAAAATTGAGAAAAAAAATGCAAATCAGTAGACTTAGACCATAGATTTATTGAGAATACAATCAAACAAGACCAAAAATATAATTTTATTACATTTAGATATGCTCTCCTATGAATGGGGTTTTTGGGATAATAACTTTGGTCAAACTTTATTTTTTAAAAATGACCCTCTCCAAATATATTTGAGTGTTTTCAAATACACATAAAAATGCTATTATTTTTTAAATGTTTGACCAAAATTATTTTGCTAACTACTATGTCAAAACCACAAAAACTCCCATAGTGGAATTAATCACTAATCAGTCGTAATTTTTATATGTCATGGATCAGAAACGAAACGTCGCTAATCTAATTGTTCTGTCATAATTTCGATGGTGGCAATGGTTTAATTTAGTGACGTTTTGTAACCCCGAAAAACCATATTATACTTGAAAATAATTTCTAAAAAAAGGAAAACGAGAACTTTGAACAAATATATACTCACAAAACTAATATATATTATTAGAACTAAAATACAAAGTATGCACAGGCATGCTGCGGAGCTTCATTTGGTTCACGTGGCGGAGGATAGCAGTGTGACGGTGGTAGCCATTCTTTTCAAATTCGGACAACCTGATCCACTTGTTGATAAGGTACCCTTTTTAATAATTTCATAAGTCTGACAAGAAATAGACAAAAATAATTTTATTTATTGAATGTTCTACTTTAAATAATTTACCTCTAAATTTAAGAATATTTCATGTGGGGATATTTTGGTCAAATAATTTATTAAGTACAAACTAACCTCCAAACATCTAACAAAAATAAAGATAAATAAACCGTTAAAAATTAAATATATTATAAATGTAATCATGATGGTTAACTTTTAAATTTCGTTTGGCAGATACAGAGCAAGTTAAATGAACTTGAATATGAGGTAAAGATTCATGAAGATATCCCGATTACATTCGGGCCTTTCCATCCCACGGAATTGAGGAAAAAGACACACAAGTATTATAGATATGTTGGCTCATTCTCCACCCCACCTTGCACTGAAAATGTCATATGGCACATTCTTGGCAAGGTAATCTAGAAAATAGTCAAATTCATCTCGTAAGTTAGTTTATTTTCCATTTTTGTTTTTGAACTAGTCGAGTTTTGATTCCAGTATAGTAAATTAGGGCCAAAGAATTAATATTTTATGTATAAATTTTAAAATAAAATAAATAAATAAATAAATAAAACCATTTCGTGTGCAACAATGGCACACACTCTACTTATTAAGGGTTTGGAATGTTTTATATTCATATGTAAATTAGTTCAATATTCATAACTTTTGATTTGATGTATTTGCAAATGTCATGGTGAAAGGTGAGAACGATATCAAGAAAACAAGTAGAGGCCCTAAGGGCACCCCTGGATATGAGTTGCAAGAGCAACGCAAGACCATGTCAGCTAATGAATGGACGACACGTGGAACTTTACGAAGCGGAGACTAG
>NW_027354999.1:0-3731 GCF_012295235.1 Primulina huaijiensis
GGTCATCCATGACCCGGGCTCTTACAGGGGTATCATACGTGTTCATCAAAACCAAAAGAATTATGTTGAACAAAGGTTGCGCACTACATACATAGAATCAGTGCATCTCATTATCCTGATTTGAAACAAACCCAAACCCCTCACCCCACCCCACCCCACCCAACCCAACCCAACCCAACCCAAAAAGTTAAAATAATCGCAAATTAACTTATCTGTATATCTCATTCAACAGCCGGTGAAACCAACCGACAGCATTAGTGCAAGAGGCCAAATATATAACATTTCGTGCTATAGAAAAAGTCTCTCGGAGCACTGTGAGTACAAGGGAAAGAAAAGAGAGAGCTGACCTCGAGAGAAACAAGGTTTGAAAGCCAAGAGAAAAGCAAGCCCGATTAAGAGAAATCGGAGTTCCAACATTGTTGGTTCTGATTCACTGTTTGAATACCGGCTTGAACAAAATCTAATCTCTCTCCGTAATTTTTTTTTAAAAAAACTTTTAATGTGCTATAAAATGAGGAAGAAAAAAAATAAATTTTTAAATTATATTCAAGATATTATCCTCAACTTTGAGTATCGTAATTGTATAATTTTATTTAAAGGTGCTTAAAAGGCTCGTTAATCACAAATAATAATTGGTATGACATTTTTATCTCATTAAATTAAATTTTCATAAGGGGAGTTTCACATTGAAGTTTGAGGCATGGGAGATTTTTAGGTTGTTAATTTTCAATATGAAGTCATTCTTCAATTTGCCCATAGAATAGATTCCTACCTTGGTAATTTCTCCAAAATATACCCACAAGATACATCCCAAATCTTTATTATTGTTATATAATAAAAAGTTAATATTCTTTTCCCTGTTGTACGTTTTTGAGTCTCATGGATTTTTCAAGTTCGTATATTCATGGTTACCCAGAGACGGAACCAAAACCAATGGAAAAGCAGACGCACATGCGTATGCTACGTCAATCCCATCATCTTGACTATAATTTCTCTGATCCTATTATTACTTGGTCTTTTACTTACGATCCAGATTAATTTACTCTATTAATTCCAACTACCGTTACGAGTTCGCAACTTTGGGAAACTTTCTCCATGTGTATAGGAGATATTTCAGCAACAAATTCTCTATTTATACTAATCAGTCGTACTCATACATGCATAAAGCTTTGCATAAAAAAAAATGGTGCTGATCGATCAAATTTGGGATGATGCTGTAGCTGGACCTCCACCGGCAGTAAGTGGCCTCAAACATCTCAAGAAACTCTATTCCAATCCCTCAAGCATGAAAGGTCCGAGCCAAGGGAACCCTCTTTTCCAATTTTGGGTGTAGCTTTTTTTTTTAAAAATATATATATATATTCTAAGAGATGCATAACCGTATCTCAAAATTTCTCCTTTTTAAGCATGACATGCCTTGATATATTTTAACATATACGTTTCTTTGTATAAATCATTTTGTCCCTAGATATTGGCGCAGAGAGTAGTAGCAAGTATGGGAGGTCTCTGTCAATGCCGACGAGCCCAACAACACCAGGTACTTCGAATAATCTGTCGCCAACAGCCGGCCAAAAGAGTAATGTGTGGCGGAGTGTGTTCAACCCCGGAAGTAACCAGGCCACCAAGAATGTAGGCGCTGATTATTTTGACAAGCCGCAACAAGCCAATGCTCCGACTGTTTATGACTGGTATGTGCACAAACAGATATTCAAGAAAATGTTATAAATGCTATGATATGGATGCTTCCTAAATATTGGGAGATGGCATAAGAAATTTAAAAGGGGATATGACATTCTTTAAAAAATCACGCAAATTTAAATAATGTGGCATTTTCTGTCTATCATTTGTAGGCTTTACAGTGGGGAGACTAGGAGCAAATATCGCTGAAGGAATTCTATAACTGTTGGATTCAGCTTATGGTGGCATTACAAATATTAGTGCATGTAAATAACTTCTTTATATTTTCAAATTCCTGTGTGATTTTAGCGGTAATCTTATCTTCTAGGAGCAGTGCAGATCATTTGCTGATAAGTAATAAGTGGAACGTGAAAATTATGAGTAGCTCTTCTATCATTGTTGGAATAATAAACGAGTCTAATTTCTTCAAGATATCTTTTTCCTTTTTCCTTGAATTAGAATTTCCCACAAATATATGTATATTTCCAGTGGTATGGTGGAATTAAGGCAGTGGAAAGCATACACACTAGCAGCCAATAGGCCCAATCTATCCATGTACAAAAATAATTGTCAATAATTTCAGTGGAAATTGTGCAATTAAAGCAAAAATGGGGCAGTGAATTTCGGGTCACAACCAAAGCTCCACCATAAATAGAAATGATAGAGTCAAATGCTACCAACAGGATCATGGGACTTGAGATATCTCATATGATCTATCATTCACGATTGTTGAAACACCATGGCTAGCTACCTCTAATCTCCTACATACGAAGCGAATGATGTTTCATCTTCTATGATAAAACCTTAGAATGAAATGAATTTAACAGATTTTAGAATTAATTGACTAGAATGAGATAAACAACAGTGCTCTCACAAGGATAATAACAGTAATGCTTCATCTAAATATGATTCAAATCCAAACCTGTAATTAAGAAGTTAAAAAACAACCAACCCACATGTATTGTCATTTGTCGGACAATTGTTTTTCAATATAAATTGTTATAAAAAAATGCGTGTTACTTATTTAAAAAAATTAAAAGCGTCCCGTGACATAACATGACGAATACCAAACAAATACAAATACAATTTCACGTCTAAATATAACTCTATGTATATATATATATATATATCAAATTGATGGATAATAAAGCAAATAAAATAAGTCTGGACACAACACAATTGACTATCTCACCAGCTCCTGTAGAATATCTACACAGAACTTCCCTAAAACTACTTGAGCTGAACAATAACATATCCACAGTATGTAGAAAACTGAAATAAAACTCCTTCCAGCATCACATTTCTACAGATTTCACTTAGAAAGATGCCAGCTTCGTCCTCATCCTTTCTACAACACTTGTCCCTTTTTCCGGTATCCTAAAACCTGAAAAAAGAGGTAAATTTATTTGTGTGCCATGGATGCCGAATCCATTTTGCTTTCATGATTATTGATTTGCCAGCATGTGTGTGTGTGTGTCTGTGTGTGGGCTCAATCTGACCTGGCTGTTCGAGTTATTTCATTGAGATGATGTGATAGAGAGAGTTTAGGTGAATTGCTATCTAAAAGTTTCAAATTTTTTAGATTTATATTAAGCAGAGGATCAGGACAATTAGAACATTTTCAAATTTGACCAAGGATAAAACTTACCAGATTTTGCTGAGTAAAATGGGCATGAACAATACCCAAGATTTGATGATCATTCAACAATTCCAACTCGTTGTAACAAGGATTTGAGAGGCCGGGTTCTTTTTTGAGACTTGAAGTGTTGTTAACAGGATGAAAATCTTTTACTATCAGTATCTCAATTTCACTAGCTTCCAAGGATGTTTGCTGAGCAACATACTACAAGAGACATGGTTTCAAAACTATTTACAACCTGTATCCTACCATCTTATACTAAGTTGAACTTGAAAGTCCGAGAGTAAGATGCAGGTGGATACCTGGCATAAGTGTTTAACTGAAGATGTGGGGCTGCAGCTCAAGTAAGGTCGCTTCAAGCTGGATATTTTCTCCTCATGTAGAGAAACAAGCATGACACTAATTTTCAACTGAA
>NW_027355000.1:0-3735 GCF_012295235.1 Primulina huaijiensis
TACAATATAATATCATCTAGATAATGTGTAAATAAATATATAAATACAAATTAACAAGATAACTAATAAAGATTCATCATTATATTAATGTTATTATGCTAACAAAGTAATTTAATTACTTTTACCAAAAAACTAAGTTTAAATTTTAAAGTTTCAATATGTTATCTATCATTAGAACAATTACTAGAATAAACATAACGAATCTTCCAAATCTTCTACATATGCACCCAATGTGTGGTGGGCTCAGTGGTTGAGACTTGAGATTGAAAACCAAAAGTAAAAAAAAAAAAGAAAGTGTGGTGTGCTAGAGTTTTGAGATTTAAAATTAGTTGATTTTGATTAGGTTTTTAAAATTCGTTGACTACGACTTAAAAATCTTGATCGGTCGTCTCAACCGTCATTTAGAACACTGGCTAAACATTAAAGCCAACAAAAAATACGAACGCAAATTTGCATCAAGATCTTCAACTCAAATAACGCCAAATTTTTATTATTATTATTAAAATACAGATATATAGACGCTGTGGTATTTGGTAGCAAGGAACTCAAATAACGTTTCATTCAATTTGTACGGATTTTTTTGATAATCCAAATACTGCAAAATCCTTCAAAATCACGTCAATGCACTCTTCTCCAACAAATGACCATTAGATCACACAATGCCTCATCACAGAGTTCTTGACTGTTAAATAAACCAAGTTCACAAGCGAGATCACGAAAATCCTCTTCAGGCAAAAAAAAAAAAATTGAAGCAAGGATTTCAACATCCACATGACATTCATATAAATGTAAAATGCTTGTATATGTGTATGCCTGGATTCCCTGCGGCGGAGCTAGGTGGACCGTCGACAACTTTGAAGGGGGCTTCGAGGACAGAGGGGAGGGGAAGAGGATGATCGAGTCGCGTATTCTGCACTTCCGTGTACACAGCCGCGTACCGGCCCGTGCCGTTAAAAACCAATGCAGAAGCTGCCATGGGAAATCTGCGTCACGAAACCTGGGGTTTTTGTTTTCTCTCTTCTGTCTTTGTTGTCTTCTCTTTTCCTTACTAGGCAGTGGGTGATACTTGGAAGGGTAAAGTTGTCCTCGAATGCTCCGCCGGAATATTTATATATATATAATCAAATTCTTTTTTGTTCTTTATTTTTTAAAAAAGAAAAACAAAAAACCCAACAAAGAAGATGCTCACCCCACACCATAGCACAAGCATATGAACGAGAAGCTTTAACTAAAGTATTCAAAGCATTTCTACACTCAGTATACGAGTAAAACAGCTCTTTGCTTTTTAACTCCAAAATATGTGTGTTATCCTTATTAATATGATTTTAAACAATTTATAATCAATAAAACAGATTTTAATTATTTATTCATATTTTAACAAAATAATAACGAGAAAATAGTTTGTTTAATTAACTTATATCTCATAATCTTATTTGTTTTATAGAAAAAAGAGGAGCGATAATAGTTTACAATTCGTTACGAAAGTATATTCGAAGACGAATTCCGGATAACTTGAGATCCGTATTTGATACGCATTGAAGCAGGCCTTGTTGGGGGCTCAAGGCCCATTAATATATGAGCTCCAGTTTTGGGCCTCGAGTTTGCAAATGTACTAATCTCATTCTATTATTATTTTCATAATAATAAAATTAAAATATAACAAAATAAAATCCAAATATTTATAATAGTTGGTATAAAAAACTATTTTGATATTTACACAAAAAATTATCATATTTAATAATATATCTTTCATTAAATCAATTATAGTCTCATAAACTATTTGTCGATGATCAATTTTAGTTTTTCTCGTCTAAATAGTGTAATTAAATAACTAAATATCTCATGTATCATGCACATACGTTTAACAATGTAATTATACAAACATATCAATGATATGAGTCATTTAATTACATATTATTGACGAGAAAAACTAAAATCGATCATCAAAATATAATTTCATGCCAATAATTGATTCTGACAAAAAACACATAACTAAAAATGTCACACTCCAACCAATACCCATTTTCTCATTTGCTTGGTAAGTTTTTTTTTCCCCTCAAAAAGTAAAAAAAAGTGAAATAAAATAAAGTATTTGTAAACGTCATATATTGATAGAGACGACAAGTGTCTCAGCAAAATGGAGCGCACATAATTGAACCCACTACGCATCCCTGATCCATAAAGTTTGATGCATTCTCTTTATCTTTTTTCGATGTGCATGAACGAATATTATTTGAAAAATATAATAAATTCAGTTTATTAATTTGGTAATTAAATTTTGGTTTTTATATATAAATAGGAAAATTTGCTAAAGAAAATCAAAAATAAAATTTTACGTTCAAAATCCATGAAACAAAAAATTAACCTAAACAATTTATTTTATTAAATTATCATACCAAGATACGCATATGATCAATATGTTCTTAATAGATCAACCTTGCTCACTGAATGTGGTTCTCGTTGTGTTAAAATATAAATTTTAATAGAAAAAGAAATGTTAATTTAAAATGTTAAAATCTATTATTTTAATACATTGCAACCAAGACCAATAAATGGGATTATCATGTTTAAGTATATATTCATCATTAAATGTTTATCTCGATTTTTAAAATATTATTTACCATTTGGATGATTCTTGTCTTAAGTGTGTAGATTAACTTGGTTATATATTTCATACAATATTCTTATATTTGGTGACAATAATAAAAATTTATATAAATACATACATTTTTCAATAATAAAATTATCATACACATGCTTGCTTGTTCACTTTTTCATGTAGGTTAAGAAAAAAATTTAAAAAGGTCAAAGTTTACAAATTTTTATTTTATTTTATTTTATCCATATTTAATAATTAAAATGAGGTGCAATTTGATTTTCGTGGAAGTGTACATTCATGAATTTTGTGTTTGAATACCTAGTGAAACAAGGCAACGTGGAAAACGTGAATAATTTGAGTTATAAAGTAATACTCCATGCATATATATGAATTGTACTAAATTATAAAATTTCAGAGGGACGAGTTAAAGCTTAAATATTTTTCACGACATTTAATATTTATAATTTCTGTAATTTGGTGTACAAAGTAGTGGATTTTAAAATGTCAAATATTGATCATTAGGCCCTCAAACTCTAATGATAAAAATTTATAAAAATAATCCTATTTGAATTAGAAAGTTCATCCTTGTCAGTATTAATCTTTTTCACTAAACAGTGAGAATTAATTAAAAACGTGGAAGTTAATTTTGATATATTTATTTTTTTTAAAATTCAGTTCAAATAATATTGTCATTCAAATTATATGCCTCAAACATTACTTATTGAAGAAAAGGCAAACTAATTCCTCGACAATATTCGTGTATTGATTTCTTTTTTTGGTGGGAATAATTGATTTAAAGAAACATTTTATTATTAACTTTGTCCAGTCACTGAATAACCCAAAATAAAAGTGATAAAATGGACGCACACGATTCGTTACCTAAGCGAAGTCGAGCACATTACGCCAAATGGTACCATATGATGACGTTGAATGTACCGTGCATCGTGTTAGGTCATATTTCTTGTACATTAATTATAAGAATAATCTTAATACGGAACCAATTAGATTAAGAGAATTTTTCTTATTAAACATGATTCTTAGAGTTTTTTAAATGTATATAATTTTTTGTCTAGATATAGTTTTGATGGTTTTTTGAAAAATAGAAATCAAAGCACTGACATTAAAAAAAAAAAAAA
>NW_027355001.1:0-3748 GCF_012295235.1 Primulina huaijiensis
ACCCAAATTCTTTTTCAAAATGTACTGATACATAATTAACCCAAAATTCATTCATTTCTTCAATATTTACACAAATTTTACCATGCTAACCGCTACAAAGTAAGAAACACGCTTTTATACAATTAAAATGCGACTTCATTACACTCCTCTAAAGCTTGGTATAGATGTATCACACCAAGCTTGCTCAATAAATATCTATGTTGACTCTTCCCCAAAGCTTTTGTAAATATGTCTGCATGCTGCTCTTCTCTTCGACTTATCCCCTTAATTTTTTAATTTCATTACAATAATTATATTTTTTACACTTTCCCTCTCTAATATTTGTTTTTGCCCCCATTTCTGGCTTCGTCCCCGAATTGGAGTGTCACAGGGCTTTGCTCCTTATGTGTTCCAGACTCTGACAGCAACTGTAACGTTACTTCCTTTGGTTTAGGTACATTCTTGCTTGGATCGAGCCACCTTCAATGCCAAGAAAGAATTTCAAAGTTCCCGAGTCTTTAACTCGTAGAACAAAATCCAAATGATTTTTCGACGTTTTTATAAATAATAATTTTCGATAAGCAGATTTTTATATTATTATTATGAGGGAAAAAAAGATGAGCTTGTGTAAATTGCGTAAACGTAACTTAACGACCATCTGAGACAAATTTTTTTTTCAATATAACGTCTCCAAAGGAAGAAATAATTTATTTGATCAATTTGATTATACAAATAAAAAATTATTAATAGTTTTTACAACAGTTGTTTAGTGTTTTCCTAAAGGATATTCTTGATTGTTGTTGTATATTTCATGTTTAGCTTTCATTTTGTATCTCATAACAAATCTCATTTTGATTGTGTAATAAACGTGAATATATTTTCATAACGTTAAACAATTGTGGTAATATATGTTTTGGCTTTAATAATTGCCTTAATGTAGTGTTTAGTTAATATTTTAATGTGATGCAGGGACAGAGCTAGACGTTTTATTTTGTATATAGAATCAATCAATAAAAAGTTTGAAAATAAATATACAAATAATCACAAAATAATGGAGTTCGACATTTACCATGTTTGACATATATTTGATTTGTGGGTTAAAATTTCATTATTACTAGTTTGATATTTTGAAGAATCATAATTGCTGACTTGAGTAATCATAATATATTTTTATTGGATGAAAAGTATTTTTCATTTCGTTCCTCATGTTTCACATGATACATAAGATTTTGGGTCGGTGATGTTTCATATATTTGCCAGAAAATTGGCATTTAACTATTTGCACTCTTTCGTTGCAAGAAAATAAGTAAAATCTTGAAATTTTGACACAACTCCATGGACGGCAGTGACTTGCTCGTCAAATGATTACATCGTTCCCTTCTTCCTATCTTTCATTTATCAAAAGAAAGATACAAAGATAAGTCGCAAAGCTACATGAAAAGAAAAGGAGAACAAATAAATCCAAGCTATAGGAATAAAGTCCGTTTGTTTTCAGAGCTCACACACAAAAACATACAAATTAGACACCATATTAATACATCTGCGGCTAAACACTCCCAAGTTAAGTCGTTCTCCCTCCAATATACATCGAATAATCTGTAGAACCCAGCAAATCTGAACTTTAAAATGCTCTCCATCTTTGCTGAGATTAATGGTCAATAAATTAGATTTTTGAGCTATTACAGTAATACTATTGTGTTACAATACTATGGTTAAAAAAGCAATTTTGGACTTGAAATTATGCCAGAGGATCACAGCGACGCTCTCGGCAGTCAGATTGCGGCTACAGCGTCAGTCCTGGGGCTTTTATCAAGAAGCTCATGAAGCTTAGCTCCGGGACTACTATTTTCATACGCCTCACCTTCATCAGAATTATTGTTAACTCTAGCAAGTAGGTTCACCGTGCCATCCGGTTTTGGGCTAAAATCATCAATCTTGTGTAGTGTTGCATCCTCTGTCTGCCCTAGTTGAGCATCTTTTAGTTTTTCCTGTGAATTTAAAATCAACGGGTCAGCGAGGAATAGAAATGTGAAAGGAACAGAATTAAAAGAGTAATACAATTACCATTAACGTAGCGTTTTCAATCTTCAGTTTCTCAGAGTTGTTGATTAGTTTATTGATCTCAGATTTGATAGTCATATTCTCAGAAGTCAGTGCTTGAACTTTAATTGTTAGTTCCTCGTGCTCAGCCTGGACAAGTAAGATGTTAAAGCAAAAACCTGAAAATGCGAATTACTAATTTACCAATGTGGAAGTTGACCTGTTTTCTTAGTCTTGATCTTCTAGCAGATTCTCTGTTGGATTGTTTCCTTCTCTCCCGTTTCAGCTCTCGCTCATTCTGCAATAAAATTTAAACTTGCTAATCATATATATCTTGACAAAAATTGAAGTACCATGTGAGGTGAAAATAATGGAATAATGATGATAGTCCGAGATACGCTCAAAACATACCTGCGACCAGACTTCACTTGGCTTCAAAGTCTGTGGAACACTGGTTGGACTCAACTTCACATCGAAATCTGACGGATCTTTTTGCACCAATGCAGTACTCATTTTCTCTGATGCTTTTGGCGATATATTAGCGAGAGGAATCACATTAACCACCTTCGCAGAATCCTGACCCAATCTTTTACCCTTGCCATTTCCAGCTGCAACAGAGTTAAAGAAATTAATGCAGACCAACATACAATATGTTTTATGATTTTATACATGTAGCACAAACTTACCGCTGTTAGGAGATCCTGTTCGACTTCTTTTCTTGCCACTCTGACCAATCTAGTAAATTACGAGTGAATTCTTATTGTAGTAAAAACCTTTCAGACAACAAAAATAAGTAAAGAACAGAGAAAGGAATCCTCACCGCAGCTGTAACTCCATTACTTACGTTACTTCCATCACTGCCGCCAGTATCCTCACTGTTCATAGCAAATAATATTTGGTGTTTTAGTTTACATAAAAGCTAAGCAACACCATAAGAATAAAAGCCAAAATCAGGGCCAGATCCTATAGGGAGGCAAGGAGAGAGATCAACCCCCATGGAAAAAACATTGAAATTTTGCATGTGATGTTTATAGAAATTCACATTTCGTCCCTCCAAATTCCTAGGTCCACCACTGGCCGGGTGGCGTTCTCCACGAAAAATTCTACACTGCTGATTTAGAAACTCAGAAGGGGAATTCATAGTCATTGATAGTTCCATAAACCTTTGTGTGACTTCATTGTCAGCTGCATCATCAGCACTGTCGCCATTTCCATTGCCTATCGACATTGCAAGTCCATCAAATTCTTTCAACTTCTTCACAAATCCCCCATCAGAATTTCCAGGTGATTTGACTGGGGTCTCCATGCTCAAAGTAGTACCAGCCTGCAAACCATATTGTATAAGCAAAAAATATAGTTATTAGATACAAATTTTATTTTGCTATCTTGTTTGGTCGTCACACATAAGTTGGATGCGCCCCTGATCTCAAGAAGCCAATACTTGTTTTTTTTTTATTTGAGACATCAAAAGCCAATATTTTGAGTCCCATGTATATGAAACTTACTATATGGACTCCAGGATGTGCGTAAACACCTCCGTGAGCATAAAATGCAGCATACGGAGCCCCATAAGGAGGTATCATCGACTGAAAATAAAAAGATTTAATCAACAATTCATTCTTTTCACTCTACCAGTCCTTCAAAACTCGGAGAGACCTCAACAAACCTAAGACAGTGCAAATACCTGTGGTGGTCCCCACATATAAGGTGGAGGAGCATGAGAGGCAGC
>NW_027355002.1:0-374 GCF_012295235.1 Primulina huaijiensis
ATTGAAAGTGGAACTCACATTGTACTCACCTGGTAGGTCGAGTTTATAGGCGTTGTCATTGATCCTCTCAAGAACTTGGAATGGTCCATCGCCCCTAGGTAATAGCTTCGCACGTCGCTTCTCAGGAAACCTTTCCTTCCTCCTTTCTCCAATATCACCTTGTTCTTCCCTTTGTTGGCTTGCTTGGCATATTGGTCATTTCTCTTCTCAATGTTGGCCTTGGCCTTTTCATGCAAAACCCTAACAAATTCAGCCTTCTTTTTGCCATCCATGTTTAACCTTTCACTCACAGGCAAAGATATCAAATCCAACGGAGTCAAAGGATTAACACCATACACAATTTCAAAGGGCGAATAATTTGTAGTAGAATGCAC
>NW_027355003.1:0-3750 GCF_012295235.1 Primulina huaijiensis
ACCTAGGACCACGTGTTTTAAGGTTACCACCCGTGTGTTATTGAATAACTTTATGGGGTCAATAGTTATTAACTTAATATAATCACAAGGTGTCTATCAATCATACTGACAGAGGTCAAGGCAATATTTATGATATATATTTCGACCACACCCAATGGTCACATATATCATTATAACTACCTACATATATCAAGTGACGATGTACAACGTGGATATTACATATGATGTAATTATTTATCATATTATTATAATGAACTTCGACCGTACAAGGATATAATGGGGCTAGTGACATGTCAAGTTATTTTGTGAGATATCAGGTTGAAAAAGGTGACTGCTACAATAGATGTAGAGTATCTTAAGAGATGGGTGTGATATTCAAAAGTCATTCAACTTTGATACTGTTGGTAAACTTGCAGAAGACTTGACTTCTTGAAGATTTCACCACGCATATGAAAAGCAATTTGATATTGAATTTCAATTAAATACAGAGGTTCAAATATTCTTCAACTTCTATAGACTTGTACCAACTTCTGCAATAAATATTTTAAGACCAGGTTACGGAGATTATCGGAAATAATTTCTTGCTAGTACTTTATTGATGTTTGTATAGAAAGAAATGCTCAAAGCTTTGATATTGAATTCATCACTAGTGATTATATATGATACAAGAAATCGTCGAGCAAAATCAGAAAGATCAAAATTGAATTCTAGGATTCGCGTCATAATCCATGAAAAATGAATATCAAACAAGTGAAAATTTGACTGAAAAATGAATACAAGATAAAAGTTTTGTTTTACCACCAAGAATCCTAGATTGATTTCTGTGACTATAACTTGCATCAAATATCATGTGACCTCGACAAGAAAGGACCGACACAACAAAGAGGTAAAAAATATTACCCATCTTCTAACTTTGATCTTCAGAGCCTCCCACTCTGTCATCTGCAGCTGCTGCAGCCATCAATTCGTCAAATTTATCTGTCTTCCCCAGCACTATCTCAATCTAATCAACAAACATAAATATAATGAAGGACATGTATAACACATTTTATCAATCATAATCTGATGCTTCAATTTTTTATGTGAAACTTCAGTGGTGGGGAACACCATTGAGCCCAAAATAAAACATGAATAGAAGAGAACGAAAAATCGGGTGTTTCCAGCCAAAAAATAAAGAAAAAATCAGCAATTGTGATTAAAAAAAGCCTCGTACTTTTATGTCATAAGCATCAACCAGATTGTAAAACTTACTTTGGCTTTCGAGGCCGTTCGCCCCCTAGATTCATCTCTGATTTCAACAGTGGAGGTCATGATCTCTGCAAAGCATTACAACATCCTTGTTAATATGGCAACAGGAATGGCCAGTAGCCGATCGGTACTCATTTCCAGTTTACACATATTTGGGAACTATAGGTTGTAAACAAAAAAATACGAAAGGGTATAGCCCTACTCTTATCAACTGCGAATCCACCATTCTTGAGGATTTCTGCAATGCTCACGACAGTAGAAATAGCTGCAAGACCACATACCATTACGAGAAATGAACTAGATAAGATTCAAGTATTGGAAAAAGCACTTTAGTATAGTGCAGTACATAATAGTATATCGCAGAAAAGGCGATTTTTCAAGTTAAGCTTGATAAGTTATAAAGTGGAAATTAGATATCAGGTGCTCCAGTTAGCAAAATAAATCAGTAACAAAGATAGGAACTTTTCAGGATCTTCAAATAGACAACTTCATTCCAAGTAGCATTTTTGCTTCATCCTGGTTAGCATTTTCGCTCCATTAATTAATTACTTTGAGGTAGTCAGAGATGATAAATTGCATATTTGTATGTTTAACCAATCAGAGGGAGGGAACAGAAGGTACACACTGATAATTGAAAATTTATTTTGAACACCCTGTCAAAGGTGTTCATTGTGTAACTAATAATCTTTTAATTTGGGTTAACCAAGAGTTCAATCTGCAACAAGTACATGCATGTAAACAGCCACCTAGACCAGCTAGTAATTCTAGTGAATATTGAGGAAGTTCTCCGTTGGAAATAATAGCGCACCCCTATACAACTGAGCTCTCAAAACAGTTCTTTAACTCATAATATATTAATATTGATTCCCTAATAATATTTGAAGGTGGGAAAAGAAACAACTAGTTAACTAGAATTGCAGCAAAGAGTAGGGATAAATGACCTGAGCTTCTAAGATTTTTTAGGCACAACTAAGGTCATAAATCTTCAAGTCAAGCTTGAACCGCTCAGCGAACTAGTTGAATAATGATCTAATTCAGGATACAAATAAGGACTCTATGCAATGCTCTTTCCCCAGAGAAATTCCCTTCCAAAAATACAAATTTTTAAGATGCGGAAAGATTCTCATCACCTGTTAAAAGTTCAAAGACAGGGTTATTAAGTGAGACATACGATTGAAAAGTGAGAAGTCTATCCAGGAAAAAAAAAACCACAACTAATATCTTCCAACACCTTAATCTTCCCCATATTTTAATTCCATTTTGATGATTCCACAATATGCCCTGTAAGTCCCGAAGTGCTCTCCGCGGACAACTAGATGTCGGACCAACCCCCTTATAACCTACCAGTATTTCTATGCCATATTTCATTCTCCTCGAAAGAAATCCCCGCGACCATTTGCAAACCTGGTTGGGAGCCTCGTAAATTCCTCATTTGAAACTCTCCCATCCTTGTGGGTTCAAATTTCTTTCCAATCAGCGAGACATTTCTGACTTTGACTCATAAAATTAAGAATACTTCTTCACTGATCACACCTTTAGGTACCTTGAACCCAGACATATACTAAACGGGAGAGAAAAAGTACCAATCTAATTAGAATGACCATCTTTCCTTTACAATCATGCTTTATTCCATAAATCTTAAAATTTAGCTACTTCAGGCACAACAATTTCCTAGAAGATAGAGTTCCATTGTTTTCGTCCTTAAGGAAGATACAAATATATGTGATTGGCAAGACTGCAAGAGTAAAAAAAAACATCTCACTCCTAATGCACAATCACTTATTACGCATTTGAGTTGATGACAAAACCGCAATCATCCCCAAAACAATCTTCGGTCTGAAATTTAGCCAAACCATATCTAGCAACCCAAATAAACTACTCAAATTGTCACCATTCTCATTAAAGAAGTGTAATATGTCGTGTATCGAATACGGGAAACAATGTAAAACTCAAGTATTTAGCATCTTCAAATCTAGATAACATGATAAAATCGGCATTTTGGTACACACAAAAAAAAACAAAAAACAAAAAAACAAGAAATCCAAAAGTACCCATCCCAAGAGCAGAAAGCTCGACCTCATTGTAATGCTGCATGTACCTCTGCACACATGGAATACACCTCAAATCTCAGATCCACACCATTAAAAAAAAAAACCAGATTCGGCAAATTCTCCTGAGGAGTTCGAATTCGAAATACAATAATACCTTGGCTAGATTGACGTAGAAGAAGAGAGGCTTTTTGGTGTTGGAAACCTGAATTCGATTCTTCTTCAGGTTATCACCGGCGATGTTGATGTTTCTCACTCCGTCTGCAATTTCCTCCATCTTCGTAAATTCTATCTCCACATATTGTATGCTTACCCACAAATATAAACTTGAATAACAATAAAGGTGTATCAAATATATTAATAATGATAAAAGCATATTTATATTGTATAATTATTATTTTTTATATTTTGTATTGAATTTATTATGAAATTTTGATATATAAAATTTTTTTAT
>NW_027355004.1:0-3765 GCF_012295235.1 Primulina huaijiensis
TGATATTCTTTTCCAAGAACTGAATGTACCACTTCAAGAACTTGGCTCTTTTCTCGGAATCAGCGAAGGTTTTGCTGTACAATTCCTTGTCCTGGAACTCCCCGAGAGCATTGTAGCAGACGGGGTGCCCTTCTTTGTCCACTCCATGGACATAAACAACCTTTTCCAGCCCCTCGACGATTCCTTCCTCCTCCAATAACTCGTCGATTTTGAACTCTTTTCTCCATCCCACCACGTTTTTCAACATGGAGAAGGCTTCTTTCACCTTGAAGTCTCTGGCCCTCAAGAACTTGAGGAGAATCACGTCGCTCTTTTCATCAGCTAGAAGCGGGATACCCCAGATGGAGACCTCCTCCGGTGGAAGTGGTGTTGCCGTTTCCGCCGCTGCAGCTGGTTCTTCCTTGGGCTTATCCTCCTCCGTGGGGGCGATGGAGGGTTCTTCACATGGTGGCGGGGTAGGGGCGGTGACTTCATGAACTATAGTTTCTTTGATTTCTTCGACTACGGATTCAACCTTTTCTTCTACCTTGGCAACCACCGTTTCAGATGGTTCAGCCTTGGTTTCTTCAACAGCTGGTGGTGGGGTTATTTCCTCTTCAGCCTTTTTCTCCACAAGTTCTGGCTTCACGGGCTCCGGATCCGCTGGTGGAGCCGGCGGCGGAACTTCAGCAGGTACCTCGCAAGCTTCCCTTTTTTCTTCAGTCTTCTCCTCAGATTTCGATTTTTCCTCCTCTTTCTTCTCTTCTGCTTTCGGTTCTTCCTCTTTCTTCTCCTCCTCCTTTGCCGGCGGTGCGGTGAATTCATGCTTTTTCAGTGCCTCGCGAATCAAAAGTTTGAATTCATCCAAAGCTTTCTTCTCTGGATCGATAAGATCATCGACTTTGTTGCTCTCCTCCTTGAAAGAAGCAGATTCAGTCATCTTGCTCTCCCCAACGGCCTCGTCTTTTTCCTTCGCCTCTCCTTGTACCACCTCTTCCTTGGGTGGGTCTTCAACTTTTTCAAGCTCGGGCTCAGGTTCAGGGTGCGGTGGCGCCTCCTCCACCATGGAGGTTGTGGGCTTCTCAGCCACTGGAACATCGCACACCACCACTTCTTCAGGAGCTGACTTCTTAGTTTCTTCAGCCATGGATATCGACCACGCTCTCCAATCAAGCAAAAATCGAATAGAAAAACTAAAACTTTAACCGAAAAATCAAAACACTGCCCCAGAAATGAATCAGCAAACTTGATTGGAGAAAGATAGAAAGATAATTTGGGGGAACAATGAGGAGATTAATATAGCAAGTATGAAGAAGAAACAGTCTGTCAAAAGAACATGAATGCGCCAGCTCGTTAATGAGGCTGTAATTCTTCTGTGCAGTGGACCCATTATTATTGTCTTTGCGAGCCGTTGCCTGCTTTTTGCGGCGGGTGAAACCACGTTGGCATCGTTGCGATGTGATCAGAGTATACGTATCAAATGGAGTAGAATATTATAAAAATTTGATGGTTTAAATTAATTTTATTTGTTTTCGACCTCGATACGAAATTCAAAAATTTTAAATTTTTTTATTGAATTCAATTCGAGTTCGAGCTCAAGTTCTGTTCGAAAATTTTCACAAACTATTTGAATTATTGCTCGAAAATAATTATATGGATCGAAATTTATTTATTTAATATTATATCATATTAATAAAATACTGAATCTCCACTCGTGAATTATCGAATAAAATAATTTGAGCTCGAATTCGGCTCGAAAAAAGTTTGAACATGTTCGAATTTGATAAGTTAGGATATGATTAAATTATTTTTCTAATTGATTAGAAAAACTCACGAACCGACTCGATTTATTTAAACACTTAGACGCGATGCAATCATGTAACTCAAAAATGCTTATATATATTACCGTCAGAATATTTATTTTATCTTCTCTTATTAGATTTAAATCTTAGTTCCTGATTTTGTTTCCCAATTTTAATATTTTCCTTTTTCCTTCTATGTAATCCAGTTTTCCATTTTATTTAATTATTATGAAAGGAAAAAAAAATCACTTATCCCCTTGTACGGTACGATATATCTAATTAGCAGGATTTTGCAGGTTATTGTATTCGCTCGAAAAGTTTACTCGCTACAGATCGAAAAGTAACTTTGCATGTCCCACAATTTGGAACTAATCGATATAGAAAAGTACTTTTAAAAAAGATGAAATCTAGGAAATTTGAAAAAACTTGAATTTGCCTTAGAAAGCTATGGATGAAATGAATATTAAGCATGTTCCATGTAAAATTTAGAATTTTATAGACTATTTGATAATTAATTACAAATATCATTTAGTAAGGATTATTTTTTGTTATTTCTAAGATTTATAGTACATAATAATTTATGACCATATCGTCATACTTTATGTACAATATGATATCAAGATTTTAATTTTGGAGCCCGTTATCGAATTCGACTTATTTATAACAAACATTTTGCAGCTCAAAAAAATAATAGCAGCACTCTTGTGAGACGGTCCATGAGTCAGGTCAACTCTGTTCATATTTACAATAATAAGTAATACTTTTGACATAAAAAATAATATATTTTCGTAAATGACCAAATAAAATATCTCATACAATTGACTCGTGAATCTTTCATACAAAATTTTTTTGTAAAAAAATAAATGGGCCCATGAAATGAGGAATATCTTCCACAATAGATAATTTACCCGATCAAGTTGCTTATGGCTATTTTATTACACGAAACCTTTAATTAATTAACTAAATCCACACATTGATAACATTTTCAAATTTATTTTTAATGTGACTTTGAAATTTGAATGTGTAAAAGTTTGTCATATTCATAATCTCTATCTTTAAGACAAGAAAATTTTTTTATTAATCCAAATATACTTTTTCAAAGTGACATGATATCACCAAAGAAAAATTAAATAAATAAATGTTAAAAAAAATTAATTAATTAATTACTAAATACCAACTTGTGACAGGTTGTTCAAATGATCTTATCTTTGCTTAGACAAAATATTCCTTCTATGTTTTTTCGTCATCATCGAAATTACTTTATAATTCGAATATCTTTATATCATCCAATATCTTTTTAATACTAGAATTTATTTATTTAAAAATGATATAAGGTTCTTTGAACACGCACTTTAGGCAAAATAAGATTGAAAAAAAAAACAATTTAGAATTGGAAGATAAATGAACCGATACATCTCATGAATATAGATACGTGATATCGTCTCACGTGAGAGAGAATGGGAATTTTCCTCTATGGTTGCACATTCGATCGCTGCTTTTGCTCTTTCTTCCCCATCTCATTCCGTGTGAAAGAATGAGAATTTTCCTCTATGGTTGATTTATCTTGCAACGAATGACATATTAGCTTTGCAATAAATTATAAGATTTAACCGTAAAAAAAAACTATGTACTCCAAGTGTTTATTTACCTATAAAAGGCCTCTTTGTATAACTTAAATTGAAATATTAAAACGTCACTTAAATTCCGGTGTTTAATTTATCTTATCTAATAAGAAAAGACTAAAAAAATTGAATATAATAATGACAATATGATGATTAAAAATGCATTTTTTCATGTTATTACAAATAACTTTTACTCTTTTTTTTTTCTATTTACTTCGATTTCTTCACTAACCAAAACATCTGAAAGGTATTTCGTCGGGAAAACTACTGATAATTTGGAAGATTCAAAACCAAAAATGTTGCACCTTTTAAGAAAATTTTGGTAAGAAAAATCAAACTTTTAATAATTGATCAAACGCTCA
>NW_027355005.1:0-3774 GCF_012295235.1 Primulina huaijiensis
ACCATTCAGCATCTTTAATATCTCAACACTAGAACTTATATCTTTCACACAAAATAACTTATCTGGTGTTCTTCCAAATGATATGTGCCTTCAACTTCCATCACTTCAAGGGGTTTATCTATCTTTCAATGAGATTCATGGCCAAATTCCATCCACTATTTCTGCATGTTCTCAGCTTCAAACCCTGTCATTGTCAAATAATAACTTTATTGGAACCATACCACCCGAAATCGTGAATTTAGAGATGTTGGATGTATTGTATCTTGGCTTCAACAAGTTCACAGGTACGACCTTACATTTTGCCAATCAATGCATGTCATTGTTGTGCTATATATGTTTCAAATAAATGCTGCCAAATTAAGTATTCATATAATGCCTAGTTCCATTAGTCCAAGATCCTATATGCATTAGTTGCAAATCATGTCGGACATGATGTAAAAATTGAGTTTTCCATTGAATATTAGGAAGCAGCAATCTTATAATTTAACATCCGAGTAGCATCTTTGCATGAGCACGATGTTCTAGCTTGTTTTACCAACTTCAAATTCCATTTCTTTGAATTTGTCAGGCCCAATTCCATCTGAGATAGGTAAACTTCGTAATCTCCAGTTCTTTGCCGTGGAAAACAACCTTCTTAGTGGCTCTATTCCATCCAGCCTCTTCAACATCACTTCGTTACTGCGTTTGTCATTGGCTCAAAATAAACTCGAGGGAATCTTAATAGAAGAATTTGGGAATCTCACCACGCTTATGGAACTTTATCTTGGCCATAACCACTTCACCGGTTCAAAAACTGTTAATTTATTCCTTTCACGAGAAATTTCTTCCCGCTTTCTTGACTTCTACAGCTTGTTTTGTATTTACAGGTGTGATACCTCAAAGGTTTAGTGAACTCAAGGAATTAGCGGCACTGGACTTGGGAACTAATGGATTAAGCGGTTTCGTGCCGCCAGATATATTCAACATTTCCACGTTGATATTGATTTCACTGACTGGAAATTACCTTTCAGGAAAACTTCCATCAAATATTGGTAATCTTCTTCCAAATCTTGAAGAACTTTACCTTGGTGCGAACAACTTTGATGGAGTTTTCCCGAATTCTATCTCAAACTGTTCTGAGCTGACAACTATAGACCTTTCTGAGAATAAATTCACCGGTCCAATCCCAGATTCTCTCGGGAATCTAAGATCCCTACAACTCCTAAACTTGGAGACGAACAACTTTACAAGTGAATCTATGTCTCCTGAATTGAGCTTTCTCAACTCCTTGACGAATTGCAGGCAGTTAACCGAATTGGCTATCAGTTACAATCCACTAAATGCCATTCTTCCTTCATCTGTGGGGAATCTATCTTCTTCCCTGCACACTGTTTATGCTTCTGATTGCAAAATTACGGGCTACATTCCGAACGAAATTGGTAACTTGAGTGGATTGGCATCATTGTATCTTTATGGAAATGAGTTGAGTGGATTTATTCCAGAAACACTAGATGGTTTATGGGACCTTCAGCGATTATCTCTTGGTAGCAATCGAATAAGAGGATACATTCCAAGTGGCTTATGCAAATTAAAGAACCTGGGAGCATTGTACTTGAGCCAAAATTTACTTATAGGCTCAATTCCAGAATGCTTGGGAAATGTCTCTTCTCTAAGGGACATAGACCTCAGTTTCAATAACTTAACTTCGGATATACCTGCTAGCATATGGAACTTGCAAAATCTTCTCACACTTGACATTTCCTCAAATTCCTTCACTGGTTCTCTCTCTCCTCTAATAGGAAATCTGAAAGTGGCAACGTCAGTTAACGTGTCAATGAACCAACTGTCAGACGATATTCCCGCTACACTGGGAGATTTGCAAAGCCTAATAGATCTTTCTCTGGCTCATAATAGATTTCGAGGATCCATTCCTGAGTCGATAGGTAACATGTTAAGTTTGGTTTCCCTAGACATTTCCTACAATAACATCTCTGGTGCAATTCCAAAGTCTTTAGAAGCACTAAAGCATCTTGTGTACTTCAATGTTTCTTTCAATCAATTATCAGGAGAGATTCCTACTGATGGTCCTTTTCATAACTTTACTAGTGAATCTTTTATGTCCAACGTTGGATTATGTGGTCCACCGATGTCATCCTGTCGAGAATCAAAGCACAAATCTAAAGTAAAACAAGTACTTCGAGTAGTATTCATTCTCCTAGGAATTGCAGTATTAGTGTCAGCCGTCACCTTCACCTTGATACTGATTAAAAACAGGAGAAAACCCAGGCCTCCAACTGTATCAGATATATCATCTGTTGAAAGACCTCCAAAAATTTCCTATCACGATCTTTTACAGGCAACAAATGGATATAGTGACGAAAATTTTCTCGGTAAGGGAAGTTTCGGTTCTGTTTATAAAGGTGTTATGAGAGACGGGACAATTTTGGCCATAAAGGTATTTAACATGGAATTAGAAGGTGTGTTGAAGACCTTTGATGTTGAATGTGAAGTACTTCGCAATCTTCGCCATAGAAATCTCACGAAGGTAATCAGCAGTTGCTCCAACCAGGATTTCAGGGCCTTAGTGCTCGAATACATGCCCAATGGGAGTCTGGAAAAGTGGCTGCATTCTGATGGATATTTCTTGAATATAATTCAAAGATTGAGCATAATGATCGACGTGGCTAGTGCCTTGGAATATCTTCACCATGGTTACTCCACACCTGTGGTTCACTGCGACTTGAAGCCTAGCAACGTCCTTATAGATGAAAACATGGTTGCCCATGTTAGTGATTTTGGTATTGCAAAATTTTTGGGCGAAGATGGGAGCATAACACACACCAGGACCATGGCTACACTGGGTTACATGGCTCCAGGCAATACTCAACCTTGAATTTTTCTTCTCACTTTCCGCTCATATTTTGCTAATAATTTGTTTGAAATTGTCATTTTCAGAGTATGGGTTGGAAGGTATGGTTTCCACAAGATGTGATGTGTATAGTTATGGCGTCATGCTGTTGGAAACTTTCACAAGAAAACGGCCTAGTGATGAGAAGTTTGATGGAGATCTTAACCTCAAGAAGTGGGTAAAGAATTCACAGTCTAATGCACTAAGTCATGTTATTGATGTCGATTTAACAAGACCAAAGGAAGAAAATTTTAACAAGAAATTGAGATGTCTTAATTCCGTCCTGGAATTAGCCTTGAATTGCATGGCAGAATCGCCTGGAGAAAGGATGAACATGAAAGATGTCCTTGCAGAACTAAAGAAAATCAAACTTCAGTTAATGTCAGATTAATGGGGATTCAGAAATTCCGGTAAGAATCAATGTAAACATATCGTTGAGGCAATATAAATATCTTCCTCTTTGCGTTTATGTGTGTGTAGAGCAAAAGCAATTGCAAGAAGGGGTTGGTTTGGAAACCATGCTATTGACAGCAGCTCGAACATGAGACTATGATGATTTTATCAAGAGATTATTTTACCACTGTAAAATATTATAATTTTATCCGAAGAAGTCGCCATATTATAGTTCATATGAAATTTTACCAGGATCAATTTCATCAAACAAGTTTACAGCGTCTATTGTAATGAAAAAAGTTTCCGTGCAACTCCTTGTTTCTTGAATTCACTGTTGGAACGATTAGAAGCTGAAATTTTCTGTGAACTTCGAAAATTTATGTGAAACTTTTTTATTGGATTAAAATGGAATAACCCAAGATGGATCAACTCAAATAAATTAAAAAATAATGATGGAGGAAAAAATCGGTTCAGATTAAATGGAAGGGTGTAAA
>NW_027355006.1:0-3793 GCF_012295235.1 Primulina huaijiensis
CACAAATTCTAATCGAGTAGTTTACCTATTTCTTTTCCGATTAGCCGTTTATTTGATTTCACTAAAGTTTAAAATTAACTTTATATTTTTAGTTATTTAATTAATTGGATGGATAAAGGCATGAAGCAATGCAAGTTTAGTTTATTTAGTGTTTGAAATCAGATCATATAGAAAATAAACATTATATTCGAAATTCGATACTAGCAGATGGATAGATAGCTATCTGAACTTCGATTGTCTTTCTATTGTATATTAGTCAGGAAATGTTGGCATGCTGGAGTTCATTGGAGGTCACAGACGATTGCAAGTGTATGTTGTGAGGGGACATTTCATCAAAAAAGAAAATAATCAGGAGATAGACGATGATGCATATGTTTTCTGTAGACTAGAGATAACGGGGCAACCTTGAATTTTTGTTTAAAATTGTAGTTTTATGCATTACCAATTAACACAAGTATCATGAGTTTGCAAAAGCATGTGACAATATCTAAAAGAAGTGGTGTTTTTTCAAGCAACCTTCCTAGTCAGCTGATCCTTCGACGTGCTCTCGAATATCTTATCAGCATTTCCTACCTCAAATCCATCTCGTCTGTGGAACTCTTCGACCTATATAACCAAGAGTGAAGATTGTATAAGAACAACCGAATGAAAATTTTCTGTTCAAATGATGAAAAAAAATCACTGGCAAGAATTCGGAAAAGACGTGAACATTAAATATTAGTGTTCGACTTTTCTCTGATCGGTGTGCAAGTAGTTAGCCATTTGATAAGAAGAAAAAACATGAAGAACCAAACCCCATTCGACTAAAGGGGATACAAACCTTATTTTCAGGTAAATCTTTGAATTGAGGAAGCACAAGTCGTTCAGCAAACTCGATGTACGAGCATGGCACAGATTCCATGATTCCATCGGAAAACTGGAAGGGAGATGAATCTGCTACGGTTGAACTTTGCAACAACAGACCATCTGGGCTTACTGATATGCAAAACATTATGCAACAGATTATCTATTCATCTTTGGGAAAATTAACATTATAACCACACTGTAATGAACATATTGGAATCAAGGTCGTAATACAAAATCTACTATCTGTTTATTTTGATTAATATTAACATAGGGAGAGGGCCAAAAAAATTATAAATGGGATGATCCCATGCTTTTGTAAAAATATTTTCGTTAATCCTATTAAACGTTGGAATCTCAATGGAAAATGTAGGTTCCCAAAATTCCAGAGTTTCAAAATCTTTGCAAATTGACTGTCATACAGGATAAATATCAACTCCTCATTTTATCAATGATGGCTCTCAGCAAGTTCCATGACAAGGAAAAATGGATAAAATTAAAGTAGCATGCGGATTTCTGCCTTTCGATAATATTGCTTATCAGAGTTTTAACTTAGCCACCCACAAATGCATTCCAAAACAATTGCTGAAAAACAAAAATTAAAATTTGTATTGAACACAAGCATTATGATTTCTGATGCAATTTAAAAGAAAGCAATTGTCTCGTGCGAACATGAGCCTGAGTGACAACCAAGATAAAAAGAATCCTACATTTCAACAACTAAATAGCAGAATAGTTTTCACCCACCTTTTAGGACGCCTCCTTCGGAGTTCAACTTAAAACCATTCTCTTCAATAAATTGATTGAGACTTCCAATAGTTCGTAAATGAGATTTCAGCTGGTGGGTAGATATAGTGACATGATTTAACGTATAACCATTGACAAGAGTCCAGGCAGCATATTCACTCTCCCTTTAAATTCACAAAATTATCAAGTTAGGTTGCCAGGCCAAAGATTCGGTCATATTTGAAATATAACAAAACCGAATAAGTTGTGATATGAAAAGCAGAAAACCAATGCTTGCTCAACTGCATGCACATAATAACGAGCAACCAGGGGCGGAACTAAAGCGGATCGGAGGTAAGTAATTGCTTCTCATCAGACTAAAAGAGCTATAAAATTTTATGAGGCATCCTCTTTTTGTCTCATCTACCCCTCCCACAATTTTCAGCTCACCCCTAAAGGCAACTTAAACCTCTTACCTCTTATTGATATAAATACATGTTCTGGTCCTCATCTCAACACGGAAAAAACGTAAATTCAGTAAAATAAAATTCGATTTCAACATGTAGTCTCAAGTAAATGAAATTATACCTCGCCAAGAGTTGGAATTCAGGATATGAGGGCTTATTCCACGTCAAAGATCCCAGTGCACTGGCCAAAGCTGCATGAGAGACTCCATTTCCCGACGATTCAGTATACTTTCTGATTATTTTCTATAGCAAGAGCCAAGAAGCAAAAAATGTGAATATATATTAACTTTACAGTAAGTATTCACAACGGTAACAACTGCGACGTAACTGCAATGAAAGCAAGAAACAGCAGCAGCATCATGACACTACCAAGTTAAATAGCCGAAGTATAATTTCATACATAATTTTATCATTCAGTACAACAAAATTTAGAGCAATTCAACATGTAAAGAAATAAACTTCATACAAACCTGAGTTTCTGGACTCATTTGATCAACCAAAAGCTCTGATATAAATATCCTTGGTAAAGGACCATAAACACCGGTGCCAGCACTGGAATGTATGTTATTCGGTGGCGAAAACCAGAATGCTTTCAACTTCTTTGCAGGGAATCTCAACTCTTCTCTTTGGACATAACCGAATTCCGAGAAAAATTTAGCCATAGAATCAATTCCATGGTTATTTACCTAGGACAAACATCTTAAAATCTTCAGATTGAAAGATTCAATCACTAATATATTTAGTAAGAGACTGTTACATCGTTACAAGAGAATGCCTTTATAAAATCATCTAATTATCCCTACTCAGATATCTTATTTCATGCCTCTATGAATATCATGATACATAAAACTGGCGCACACTGGATGCATAGTTTAGCAAGTGATGATAAAAATTAAGAGTGGAGAAAAATAAAGCAAAAAATAAACTCTGATTAAAGTGAGATCGTATAAAAAGTATTACTCCAAAGGTCCTAAAAGCTAAGTGGTCGTAACATATACGATCATCTTCAACCGAACGGACAAGTTCCAATATGGCTTTAGCTGTCGGATTCTTGCTCAAATAAACCGTCTCCATGGCTGCCAACACGTTCCTGAAGAAAGATTCTCCTCCCTACAATGGTAAGAACGAAATCTCTGTCATAATTAAGAATACCATTGAATATTCAGCAAAGCTACCAGCAAAAAAACGTGACCGAGGTACAGAATTGCATGCCAAAATACACACAAATTGCAGTGTCAATGCCAAGAAAAAAAATTGGGGGAGTTTACACCTGCTTCATCAATAAAATTCGTAGGAGACCGAGGAAAGTACCCGAAAGGGAGAATCTTGGATGCCATGATGATCATTTAAAGATGCCACGATAGTCGAAAAATTGTGGGTTCTCCCAAATGAAATGAAATTCCCCGTGATTCTGGTGGGTTTACAGAGGAAAATCGAAGAAGAAGAAGAAAGTGAGGGGAAAAGGGGAGACGATTTGATCGAAGTTGGAAGCCTGAGCATGGTTGCCATCAAATTTTGCTACGCTTTGCTTTGGGTTTTCTCGAGCGTCACAGTCACACCGCAGTTGGACTCCTTTTATTTACAAATTACAATCGGTGTTATAATAAGGGGAAATAATTTATTATTTGTAGGGCAACTCTGTATGAATTTAATCTATTTTAAAATATTTTACGTCTTTTCCATTTCAAATTTCAACAAAGTTTATTGTAATCTTCATATTTTGTGAATTCTTAGTGATTTATAAATAAACAAAAACT
>NW_027355007.1:0-3821 GCF_012295235.1 Primulina huaijiensis
TTTACTGCGAGATTTGCAGATTGTCACTTCAATGAGTTGGAATTTCCAAATCTAGGGTAAATAAAGTTATATCCCGAAGAGTAACAAAAGGTTTGTTGGAATGAGAAAACATTATCTCATTATGATCATCAAAATAAAAAAATGTGAGCAAGAAGTTGAAAGAATCATTCACTTGCAAAGAATTGAAAATCAATCACCCAATTAATTTTTATAATACAAAGAATGTGACAAAGTCACTTATACATGTAGAGAACGCCCTGTAAAAATTGATTTTCTCGTAGGAGCAACTACTATTCAACTGCAAATGAATCTAAAATACGCTACAAGCATGGTCGACCAATTGGTTTTAAGGATATTGTACCTCGAACAAGAAAGGTACAAGAGAAAGAAAATTCAGAAGCTCCAGAAGAGGCAATCTTGGATGATATAGTAAGAGAAAACAATTAACCAAACTTAAATAATATTATTCCCGAAGAATCAAATTCTCAGGAAAATAATGAGATTTTAACAAATTATATATCATCTCAAAAATTATGGATCGAAATAGCACAATTGTTGACAATATTTTTGTCCTAAATGTCGTCCCTGACATCCTTCAAAATGAAGACCCAGAAACACAATCCGTTAAAGGATTGTCAACAAAGAGATTATTGGCCAAAATGGAAGGAGTCTATACAGACTGAATTAAACTCACCATAAAAGTATAAAGTGTTTGGGACCTGTAGTTCGAACACCTGAAAATCTAATCCCAGTAGGATAGAGATGAGTTTTTGTACGAAAGAGGAATGAAAATGGTGAAATTGTAAGACAAAATTTTGTATGAGATTGCAAATTGAACATTTATAAGAGGGAATATTTGTTTATCAATCATCATATACAAAAAAATATTAAAGCACTTTTACATGGACAATACACACCCACTAGCATCATGAATGTTTGTTGGATTAATTGATGCTAACGAGGATCCTTTTCGACCACTTGAAAATGGAGAAAAAAGCGTTTGTCTAAAAGTACCATATCCAAATGTGATTGGGGCATTATCATATCTCGCAAATTGTACTCGCCCAAATTGTTAATTTTTTAGGAAGATATAACTCATGCCCAACCCGAAGACATTGGAATAGTGTAAAACACATATTTCGTTACCTTCGTGGTACTAATGATATGGGAATATTTTATTCAACAAAATCAAAGTCTTCTTTAGTTGGATAATGCATGATTTCTTTCTGATATTAGAAAGTCTAATGGAGAGTTGTTCAATGACTCATCATATGAGCACCCATCTGTATAATTGGACATCTCCAAACTCATACCATTGAAACAAGGCATATAACATCACATATGCTAGTCTCGACCTCGAGTGACATTAATCTTTATTTTAAGCATTTGAATCAACTAATAACGAGTTTAGAATATACGGTAACTTTAATTTAAATGTGTTTCATGATCTACGTGACATGTACGACCCCATTGTATCAAATTATATTCAATGTTTTTATCTATGCATCTTGCATGAGTAAACAAATAAATTAAAACATTAAATATTATTAAAATAAAGATTATTTATTATATAAAAATCAAAAAATTCGAAGTCACAAGTTGGCTTGTTGAGCACATACCTTGACATTCCTTGTGTTCTTCTCTTACATATTCCATACAAGCAGACATTAAAAAATACATGGCAAAAGAGATAATATCCTAGTAGAGTCTATATTTCAACCTTATTTTTTCCAAAATTATTTATTTTCCTGTATAAGTTGACTTTCATGTGTCTAATTTAATATACCACCACACTAATAAAAATTCAACATATGTCAATTAATTGATAATGTAATTGAGGGAATGTTATAACAATTGACAGGATGAATTTTTTCAACATTCACCTTATCAAATGCTCTACTCTAAATACATTCCATATTCCCTTGTACGGTTCATCTCGAATCCCCACAACACTTTTGTAGGAGTGGGAGTGAATTAAGGACGACTTGATAAAATTAGATAGGGATTATGGATTCGGGGACCATGCAAAGTTCTTGGACTTGAGGGAGTTGGTGGGTCTGCATACGATAGAACGGAGTTGCGGCAGGCCGGGTTGAAGTCTTTAGCAAATTTGGTGATGTGGAAAGAGATGGACAAGCCGAAGCATGTGACACTGTGGCTCAAGCTATGCATGCCTGGATGCGTTTGTGTCGTTCGAAATCGGCAGGATTATTGCTAACTTAGCCCTATTACGCATGCAGCCCAGCTAGTTAGATTTCACATATCTACGAAAGTATTATAAGACGTACATGCTTTACATCGTTTGTTCCAAGTATTTAAGATGAAAGGATGGGTCGATTTTATTGAAATTTTTCGTATAGACGAATATATTTTATAGCGATTTCAGAAATTATTTTCTCACTTTTATTATCGCATCATATGTTCCAAGTTACTTGATTCGTACATGAATGAATATATCCATCCATCTTTAATTTATATATAAGATTTGATTGTTTGGTTTCCTAAGATAATTCGATACAAAACTTTGTATTAGATTATAGTTTAGCGTTATAGTTCGAATTATCTTAGATTTTAGTTTGTAATCATTAGGATATAAACTTTTTGTTCGGTTCAATGGATTTCATGAAATTTGGTGAGATTTAAAATTAAAAATCTCATTTGATGGTTTGGTAGAATAATATTTTAAAGTGTGGTTGATATTTTCTGGAAATTGATAAGATTTGATATATATATATATAATTTGGTGACTTTATCTCAATTTTTTTAATGAACTTTTTACTTTGTTAAAAAAATTATTTAGTAAAAATATTTTTTTTCTCAAGTCTCTAAGTCATTTTTCTCGAATATAATATTTAACAGTACATGGGTATTGAAGGTTATTAATTAAGAAGGGATTTTAAAAAAATTAGTAAAACAAAAATTTAAAATATCAAATAATAATAATTTTAACTATACAATCCAATTCTTAAAACAAAAACTTATATGAGACGATTTTACGGATCATATTTTATGGGATGGATATCTTATTTGGATCATTCATGAAAAATATTACTTTTTATTGTGAATATTGGTAAGACTGACTCATCTCACAGAAATATTCGTGAGACCGTCTCACAAAAAACCTATTCATTCTTAAAATACCAAAAATAAATTCCAAATCCATGAACAAAAACTTATTCCAATTCCAATTCCAATTCCAATTCCAAATACACTATCTCATTTTTAATTCCCCCAAACATAGTCAAACAATTTTGAGAGTAATAAAATCGAAAATAGAGAGTTTCTCTCTATTTCAGACATCCTTCTGGTTTTGCGATGTGATGCCACTAAATCGACACGGATCCGCATCACAAGAATTCTCAATCATGCAGAATTGCAGATGAAGAACCTCAGTCATTTGGGTTTATTACAAACATTTCATGTAGTAGATAATGACTTATTTTGTGCAGAACAAGAATTTGAGATAGGAGACGATTTTAGTTACTGAACAAGGAAAACTGACCATATGCGTCTGCAAATTTACACGTTTTTATTAACGTGAATAATTGGAAAATTCTAACGAAACACAAAGGGAGATCATTTAACAGCAAATTCAGCCATCTCGTAGTTCGTTCATGGACCCGTCGTAATCGAAATTCGACTATTCACTCGACTATCGAACTGGGTTTCCTCTTTCCTAGTTTCTGCAATATTCTGCAATGTATCTTGATGTGTCGTTGATTTGTCTAGCTGTGATTCGTCGTCATCCTCCAAAGGAGGGATCGATCTTCCACTTGCTTGGACAAGATTTTTAATGGAGGCTATATGTTCTTTATCCTTCA
>NW_027355008.1:0-3822 GCF_012295235.1 Primulina huaijiensis
TCTTGACTTCATGGTTTCTGTTGCCAGCGATATTTTTGTTCCCACTTATGATGGAAACATGGCAAGAATCGTGGAAGGTCATCGTAGGTAACCAGTTTGAACTTTGAGATAATGGATATAATACTTTTAATGAGATTAATCTTTTAAACCATCTCCAAAGATATTTCTCATCCCATCTTTGGCAGGTATCATGGGTTCAAAAAGACCTTCCAACTGAATCGTGCCAAACTTGTCGAATTGTTGGATTTACGTCAAAATGGAACTTTATCGTGGGACGAATTTTCCTTTGCTGTTCGGCAGGCTCATGAAAAAAGAACGGGTCAGCCAATTCGTAGAAGGGTTATTTCGGACAAGCCTAAAGAAGAAGATTATTTCTATGCAAATCCTCAAGAATGCCTATGTGAAGGTATGAATTGTGGATACTCATCGAGTCCCGGCAATACAACCACAGTATAGTCCGGTGAAATATGTCTGAAATTTATTAGATATTGAGTAACTCGACCTGCATACGTGCCTGTAGTGGTGAGATGAAAGAAATGATATCCTCTTTTATAAGCCAAGCTAGGTATGGATATGGACAGCACTTGTCGTGCATTTTAGGAAATTGCAAGATGTTTAATTGAAAGGTCTTGCCGAGGAAAGTGAAGATGTGGGCTTCATTCGAGTTCGGATAACAATGGAAGAAGGGAAAAATGAGAAAAAAAAGGTGCTACTGCCTCAAGGATTTAGCATCCGTAGTGTTTTTTGTTTTTCTTTTCTCCTATTTATTGAAGCAGTGTTTCTCCCTTGATAACACAGCTATATTATACACACTAATTTCCTTGTACTTTCTATCATGAGAAAGTCATGAGCAGAACTAACCCATTTATCGAAAGAGTGTCATGGAATAAACATCAAGTGTGCTTTTTATTCAATTATTCGGGTTTAGTATACAGAGACGTGCATTGCCTTTTAACATTCATGATGTACAATTGACGCCTGTTAACACTCGGCAGGTAGAGTACCACACAATGCAAAAACAATCTTAAAATTCCCTCATCCGTAACTATTTTACAAGAAGTGAACCTCAATAAACTGTTTACAGTCCCCTTTTCTTCAATAAATTATCAAAATGTGCTGTGAAATGCTAGATATGTTCTGCAGTTCCTGATAATTCTTTTCGCAATTTTTGCACATGTAAACATAAGTTTTGCCCTTTGAAGAAATCACTAGATTCGTATGAGAATCAATGTTATCCCCTTACTTCGGTTCCCAGAAGATTATATCACCTTTCTCCCCGACCAGACCAAGATCTTTAAGTCTCCTTTCTTGGTAATATTCCAGTACATCTAATTCCAACTCCCTTTCCTTGAAGACATCATATATTTGTTGTAATACCCTTTTCTCTCCTAATCTTACACCAACTGCAGTTTGAAGCCTTGGACTAAGAGTCCCTCCCTCCTTCAGCTTTTCATCCTGTCATTTGCTTGAATATTTATTTGTGTTCTGGAAGTCGAATTGATGAAACGAAGAGGATAAACAGATAAAATGGTTACCTCTTCAATGGTCGTATGATATCCAGATAATGCAGATTCACATGCTCGGCAAACAGTTTGGCATATTAGCTCTTCATTTGCACGGCTAACAGGCAATTCAAGGAACCCCCAAATGGAGTTTCTGAAAATCGACTCCAGAAGAAAAGCATCCGTTCCACCAAGTGCTACCAGCCGAAGATATGGAAGCATAGCCGTTGGAAGAGGTTGGCCGTACTTAATGTCAAAATAAGCAGTTTCCCCTAAATCATTTATCTCAGCTATATCCAACTTGTCAGCATAAAAATCATCAGTCTCTGATATTCCCAACGTCAATGTGAATGCATCACGGCTTGAGATTGAGTCACAAAACCCATAGTCCAGAGCCATATCAGCATTACTCTTATTCAGATCATATTGGATAAAAACCTGTCATGTAAAAATCAGGATAGAATGGAGTGAGCGCCTCCAGCTGTTTAAGCTCCAGCTGACGATAACGATTCAGTTAAAATATTTTAAATATCAAGTGACATCATAGCAAATTCTCAACAGTTTTACCAACATGAAATTACTGGAATCGAACGCATGCCTTGGATTTAATACCAATTAAAAACCGAGCATCCACTGATAAAAAACTACAAGTGATTGTAATAGAGAAACACAATTCATTTGAATAATAAGGCAGTCCAAATGTACAGTTCGATCACCATGTCACATAGGCAATTGCACGATAGCTTGGGCAATTATTGAACTCTAACATAGAAGGGACTCAAGACTTAGTAATGAAGCTGACCTGCTCACCAGCCTTGAGTTCTAACGGACTCCTCAACGCAAACAGGTAATCCCAGGAGAAAAGGCCTGCAGGTCCTCTAACCTCCGAGGCATGATCCTCTGTAGTAACTCTAGCATTGTGGTTGATCTGAAACAATTAAATCACATTAAAAAAAATCAAAATTTAAAAATGAATTCATGAATTGTAATGTAGCATAGCTCGAGGATACTTAAAATAAAAAGTGTAGGTGAGCATCAAGACCACAGAGTTTACCAGGTCCGCAAAGGGGATTACTACAAGATTTTGATTACGAAGACGTGAAAATGCCCTCGATCTGAGCATTCCAAATGCCCAAAAGAAATCATCCAATTTCATGGGAAATGGAAAAAGCTGCTTGTTTTTAAGAATGACTTCTTTTGTCAATTTATGGAATTCATTCTGAACATACTCTTTGACACCTAAAGTAGTATTCAACAGCTGAGTTCCTGCAGAATGACAATGTTGGATGTCCAAAACTTACGTCATATACATATGCAAGAAACTAATATGTATCATTCTGGATGCCATCTTAATTTTATTGCAAGAGTTGTCGAATAAAGCAAGATATATTCTTTAATCCCAGACTAAATTAGTAAAGCTTAAATATTTTTACATTTCTCAAACACCCAGCTCAAGTATAACAAGATGCTAACCTTGAATTTCGAGAAGCTCCTCTTCTGACCTGCACTGGAGTAAAACGCAATAGAATACTCATCAAGACAATTTCAAAAATTTCTCCCTTAACAACAATCAAAAAACAAATTTGAGCTACACCCACCAATATATAGTAGAATTAGTGTACTCTGGAAGAACATCAATATAAAATTTCCACTTTGAATCCTCCCCTATATACTTCTCCCTCAGCAAGAACAAAGCCACAGCAATCCAAGGCTTCAATCCAGAGCACACACTCCCAATCGCAGAAGTCGCCACAGCATCTTCATTAATCCAAAACCTCTTGGGAATCTCTAAAACAACCTCGTTTCTGGAAATATCCCTTGTTGCAACAAGTCCCAGCCCTTCAGGCACAACGCCTGGCTTAACCGGAGTCTTTGCTGAAACAACCCCTTCATCTATCAACCATTGCCAGAAAATCTCCACTGCTGGTGGGATTTTTGTGTCGGTTTCCGTGGAGAGAACCGAGTTTACAAAGACTGGTTTTTTCCGGTTGAATTCTTGAAAAATGGGCTTCGTTTTCAAGAAAGTGAGGTGGGTTTCCCTTGAAGTTTTGACTATGGAAGAGGATGCTGGCGGGGAGAGAAGAAGGAGAGTATTCATAGTATTGGCAGTTGCAGAGGTGAGGTCGGTGGTTGATGACACGATATATATTATAGCTTCCGGTTGTCGATAAGTCGGGAGATCTATATATATATATATACTAAAAATAATGTACGTGCAACGCGCACGTAGAAAACATATGTTGAAATAATTAAAATTTGAAATAAAATTAGTTAACTAAACAAAAGATAATGATAATAGTATTGTAAATTTTGACAATTC
>NW_027355009.1:0-3831 GCF_012295235.1 Primulina huaijiensis
CTCACGGCTAGCTGTATCCCTGAACCATTGAGAGTCACACAAGTATCTGACTCTGTGTTCCCGTTGAGATAGTCAAGTTCAAAGAATTGAATATGGCGACTGTAATTTGATGGAGACCAAACAGAATTTTTATAAAAGAGTTTATAAGTTGATTTCATATGTAGTAACAAGTGTAAGTTAGCTTAAATGCTAGTTGAGTAGAGAGTAAAACTGTCTGTTTGACGAAAGAGTTCACAAAACTGACCGGTACTAAAAATGGATCAAAATTTTTAATTTTCAATATATGAACAAAATTTGTATCCTTGACACATCAACACGGTCAGATCGTCGATCAGAGTTATAATGAATTCACAATTATTTATTTAATGAATTTGAAATTTATTAATTAAATAATAGTATTTATATGTCACAACAAGACTAGAGCAGTTTGAAAGCTCGACGGGAACGTCACCCTCCAGCTTGTTTTCTTGCAATATCAAGTTCTGGAGTTGTCCCAGCCTCCAGTTCTGGTGGTATGGGGCAGTAAGACTGCATGAGATCAAACCAAGGGCAACCAAATTGAATTTGTCCAGCGAGGTCATTGTCACCGATTCTGACGATTCTGAGATTGGATAGGGAGCCAAGTTAAGGAGGGATGGGTCCCGAAAGTTGGTTTGAGAAGAGAAGCAAAGATTCCAAATAAGAGAGGTTGGAGAAAGTAGAAGGGGTGGGGCCGGAGTTAGAATTAGTGGAAAGATCAAGGTGGAGCAGGTTTGGCAAAAGCGAGAGAGCAGGTGATGATATGGAGCCACGAAGAGAAGAAGCTGAGAGATTGAGAGCTATGACTTGCTGAAGTTGACAAGAAACTCCTCTCCACGCGCAGAAGCCGGCCTTGTTAACCTCGGACCACTCCTCCAAAACATCATCGTTGTCGACAAAAGATTTTTAACCTCCAAAAGGATTTTGACATCATCAGAATGAAGGTGCTGGCCATTGCCGACGATCAGAAAGAATATCAGCATAAGAAAAGGATTCAGCATTGCTGCAGGTTTATTATTAGAACTAGAAATAGCACTAGAAATAGAAATGTGAAAAGCAGCCTGGTAAATTGGCAACAGTCATCAATGGCCACCGATGTTAAGAACCAGTTATAGAGCGGGAGAGAAGAAAATCGAAGACTCGAGATGAATAATAATAATAATAATAATAATAATGCATGGCATGATGAGACAGACGGATAAACTTTAATAATAACAATAATAACGCATGGCATTATATGAGAGACGGATAAACTTCAAGTAATAAACTTTGTTGGAGGCTACGTATTGAATTGGAATTTTTAACCTACGACCTCATGATTCTTTTTTTATGGCGTCGTACCTAAATTTGGAATATAGGAAATCCTCCACACTTGAAATCAATTGCAGCAAACAAATTGCAATTATTTGAAGACTTAAAAAGTCTTTTTCGTTGTCTGTCTTCTTGTTGCCACAAACAAATTGCAATTGGTCCCTGACGCGTTGTGTCACACGTCTTATTTTAATGGCCAATAAAAAAAAATAATGATGCACACGCCAGACGATATCAAAAATCAATTTGACTGAGTAGAAACCAATTGTTTCATGTGTACGTCTAGTGCAGAATGGGCACACTATTAAAACTCTGATAAATATTGGAAATTACGGCTGTCATTATAGAGTTGATTAATAGCCACGGCCTCATTCACAAACAAAACAAGTCCCTATACCCGCCATGTAGCATGTCCCCGTATATTCCTAGTTTACCGACGAGTCCAAAAAAAACCTCTGGGCATGGGGGGCGGCACCAAAGGGCTCCACAAGCAAGAAAGATACCTAGCTAGCTACTCCCCATTGTTTTGTAAAATTCAGATGACCACACTGCAATAATATCACAACCAATCCATGTAAAAGATTCCTTCATATGACCCAATCCATGCACCCCAATAATGCTCCTGCCAGTAGCACCTGTAATTCTCGCCATCTAGTCTCAAACATATAAATGAGTCAAAAACAATAACTCACGAAATCATTGCGCTAAAGATTTGATAAAACAGCAGGCATACGTCTAACCCTTGGCCAACACACAGCTGAAGGTGTCGAATTCATGAATCTATTCTTGAAGAGCAATTCACCAGACTTGATGTCCCAGAGACGGAGATAGCAGTCCTCTCCACCTGACAATTGCAGACTGTCAGTATCATTGTCGCGTAAATATTTGCATGCATCAAAACAAAGTTTACTTGACCTGACATGACAACTTTCTCAGATGGGTCAACTCCAAGATCTATCCTGGTATGAGAATTAATATTCCCATCATATGATTGAACTGGCCCCCTCTGCATCCCACGATGATCATAGAGCTTGATCTAGAGAGACAAGTTGATGTAATTTATGCAGGTATCAACAATCATACATGCATACACCCCAATCTATGCTGACCATGATCAGTATATTTCTGATGTAACATTTACCGATAGGTGTATATCAAAGGCCTTTGAATATTTAGCATAAACTATAGCCAAAACCTAAACAATCTACATGACAAATTTTATATAAGCACTAAAGTTGGAAGCAAAGAATGACCAGAAACAAGTAATAAATCGATGTTCCAAAACATAAGTAAAAAATTTAGGAGATACCTATTAGATTAAAAAATAAGATACAGATTTCCTCTTCGAAACATGGAAGAGCCCTCGTTATTTAAAACATCCAGTACAATACTCTTCAAGGTTGAGCGTAAGAACATAAAACAACAACTATTAACTAAAACCATCTTCAAAGCTCTTGTAGCCTATTTTATCCTAACAAATTGAGGGATATTTCTAAGATGCGTTACAAAGTCCCAAAACCCTCTAAAATCTCCCAAAAAACTTAATTATTCCAACTCTTTCGAAGCACAATTTGTCGAGCATTTTTTTTCCTTTTCCTGATGTTAACAAAAGTTTAAAGTTTCACAAAAAGAATCTTGAACAGATAACATAGATGGCAGTAACATGTGGTGGTGGATATGCAGCAAAAACTAAAACTAGGATTATAACACAATCAAGATTTTTGCTCATCCGAAACAAATTAGTAACATTCATGTATTTTAGAGCCTCAATATTTAATAATGACAAGACAATTCAAAAAATTTAGAAGACTAACCGATCCATCCATTGAGCTAGCGAAGAAATATTGATCACAAAGCTGAAGTAATTTCAAACTACATTTTGGAAAGGAAAAATAAGAGTGACAGTAATAAAATCAAGTAATACATACAAAGAAGCATATAAAATATAAGGTAGATAGCCAACTAACCAGCAGACAGATGACTGCATTGATATTGTAGAGGAGCTATGAGTGTTCCGGTTGATCTGCATAAATTGACCTCAAAATATTAATCACACTATTCCAATGCTGGCACACAACTTGGAAAACTAATAGAAGCTAGATTGTAGTTGAAGCAAAATTGAATAAAAACTGAAAATGAATTCTGAATATTCCTTGTATCAATATATTGTGGCAAAGAACTCCAGCATTAAGGTACTACTTTTAAATCTAACTAGCATGAAGTACGAGCAATGCACGTAGACACCAATTAGATATAATAGAAATTTAAAATTAATCATCAAACGAAATTTTCCTAAGAGGTAAAAAGCAAATTGATAAAAAATATAACCAATAAAAATATTATTTCATTAAAATAATATTTAATATTAACTTTTGCTAGATTTTTTAACCTTTTTACATATTTCTTTTACCCATCCTTTCTCAGAATTCAACACCATGGATAACTGTTTTTATAATGGAGGGGATCTTTGTAAAATAATGTCAATAATTATTTTCTTCTTTT
>NW_027355010.1:0-3831 GCF_012295235.1 Primulina huaijiensis
CCAGGGCCAAAGAAGCAATTTGAAAAGAAGGGTAAACATAGACAAATAGAAAAAAAATCAGCTGATTCAGATTCAAATAGAGGAAAGCCCTCTAAAAAGATCACTCCAGGTTCAAGAAAACTTTCCCCGCATAATTCTGAAACTGTGGTGTCTGAAATTCCAGATGGATCATCAAAACCTCAACTCAGAGAAACTAGACATCAGTCATCAGCAGGTCCTACCGAATTTGTCCCTAGTCATAATAAAATTCCTGAAATCGGTAAAAGTAGAAATGCGGAACCTGAAACTCAAAGGACAAACTCAGAAGCTAATGGTTACAAAAAAGTTCCTGTTAATGTGACAGATCAGCAGCCTAGCCTCAAACAAATAGTTGTTTCCCAGTCCATGAATGAGTTTAAAAAACAGGAGCCCAATATGATAGGTAGCTCAAATGATAGACAAAAAGACACATTTTTAGGGGGGAGCAACAATGGTATTCAGAAAAGGACAGAATCTTTCTCAGATAAGAAAAGTTGTTCATATATGAAGTATGAGAAGGAGGAACCCGAGTTGAAGAGTCCAATAAAGGATTTCTCTCAGTAAGTTTATAAACACAATGTTGTATTGGATGAACAAATGCTTTGATAAGCTCTAAATTTCATGTTTCAAAACAACTTGATTTTGTGGTTCTCAATTAATTATATGTCATTCCATCTTTAGGTATAAAGAATACGTGAAGGAATATCAAGAGAAGTACGAGAGCTACTTCTCCTTGAACAATATCTTGGAGTCATACAGGTAATGTCGACCTTGCTTTATTTCACTTTCTAATATTTGTGCAATTTGATTTTCTTTTAGATAAAAATGTTGCTCCATAAATTGCAAATTGGTTCATCAAATCAGTACTCTAATTTGCGTTGATGATGTAATTAGAAATGAGTTCAGTAAACTTGGGAATGAGCTTGAAACTTACCGAGGAAGGGATAGTAAGAGATACCAAGACATCTCAGAGCATATACAGTCATCGTTTCTTCGGTGTGGAGAGGTACTTTAGTGGTTATTTTCGTATAGTTATCTGTCGGGCATGCTTTTATAGCTCGCTGTTTTATTGATGTTTACTTTTACAATTTTAAAATTTAATTCATTTTTTGTATGATCCGGTTTAACATCTGATATTGCAGAAACATAAACGATTGAAGAAAATTTTCATCGTGCTTCATGAAGAATTGAGGGTGACTTATTCCCCTTGGTCTTTCCTTATGTCATCGTTAACTTTTATCTGCCATTCTCTTATTTCTCACTAATACGAGTCCATGAACACATTTTTTAACAGCATTTGAAGCAGAGAATTAAAGACTTTGCTGCCTCGTATACAAGAGACTAGTTTCTTTACAACTCCTGAATCAGTCATCACTGCGTTTACATCACTGTGACAATGTTGTTATATGGTGAGATCTGCTGGTCCCCCATAGTCTGTGGGGAGATTATGTCAACGTGCAGCAACTGTCCAGGTGAGATCTACTGGTCCCATGTAGGCTTCATTATGGATCTCATATAACCAATTCACTGAAGAGTTGTACTTCAAGATTCATCTCCAATACCTGTTGCAAGCCAAATACACGTATTTTGACGAAATTTAGATCTATTGCATGTGTAATATACTACAGCTGTACAGTATCCTTTTTGGCCTAAAAAAGACATTCTCGTGGTTCTCGCAAGGCAAAATTACCGTTGTGAAATTTTTTTCTCCGCTTGTCAATTGTTGCTTAGTAGCATGCATTGCCACAATTTTGAATTTTCTTTTTTCGATGTATAATTCTCGCTATAGGAGCTTTCAAATGTGTATAATCTCAGTTTATATGTGAAAGATCCAAGTTTTGACCGCTCACTCAACAATGGATTTTGTGATTTGGCTTAACTGTATCAGTAAAATCTTGAGTCATCTCTATTCATTGAACGATAGATACCGTTTAGTGTGAATGTTGATGCGTTAGTTGATTATTAACATTTGATTAAGTTCTACAAACAATTGAAGTTATCAAATTTTGTCGTAAACATGACGTCATTCTCATCCTGAGGATTGTCGCGGTTCATACTTGCAAATTTCGATTGTGCTGTCCAAATTCAGAAGTGTAGCAGGGAACGAGTTGGTGCATGATACAACGATCCACGAGTAATTCTTAAATTTCTTTGATAGGCAAGGCACTCGAAATAACATACAATCACTCTCACGAGATTTGCGTGCAAAAGAACAATTTTTGGAACCTTTGAAACTTTATTTCTATGCAATATACTTTTCTTTATTCTTCTAAGCGACATAGTTTTCAAAAGAGTTTTACGCACATATTAGAAAGGACAAATGGAGAAATCCAGTTCCTTGTTTTGATGAAATAAGCAAAATTGTTAGGACCCGGTGAGGTAAAACCCCCCTCACCTAAGTTGCAATAAAAAATATATATGCTAAAAAAATCAGATTTTAGTTATTATCAACTGTCCCAAAAAGTGCTAAACGAACATTTTATTCAGAAATGAGACATTCTGGGAACTCATGCTTTAATATCTTCTCGTAAAATTTTTAATATTTTTTTAATATATCCAATCGTTTAGAGCGATTATGTTCTAAAAGAAAACACTTTAAAAATTTAAGCTTATGGCATTGTTCTTTTCCTTTTTTTAAATTTTTTACTGTATAAATTTCATATCCAAATTCCAAACCACTCCAACATATAATACTAAATACGTCACAAAAGTGCCCTTAATACCACTTGCATCATCTCCTGAATCCAAATTATCCAATATACAAATTGGTGTCTAAAAGAAAGTATATCAAGGAAATGACGAATACTTGATATTTGCTATGTTAAACTAATGCCACCAATCTACTTCCTATCATTGAATCTCACAAAATGATGAGACCACAACCTTTTGTCGATCGTGAAACACCGGAAAATGTTAAATAAATGTCACTAAACTGTTAAATGTTCTTGAATGAGCATGAAACATCCAAACATGACTTGGAACGCTGATTAAGAGTCAAGTAACTTGTCAAACATGAGAAATTCTAAACTATTCACTCACTTCGAAGGTTTTTTTTTTCCATGTCCAACAATCAAAATTTAATCTATACAAAATATCTCAACAATGGGCATGGAGTGTTCGAGATCATCTTGTGTTAAATCCAATATGATATGTGGAAGCAGAATGGGAGGTAAAATTCCACTCATATTCACAGAAGCTAATTAGTAAACCAAGGAAAAAAAGCACGTCTCATTTACCAAAATACTGTAGCTCTCCTGTCAATCCTAAACCGCACGTCAATAAAACTTAACAATACTTCAGTCTCCAATGAAACCAGAGAACTCACAGAAACCTTCTAGAAGTGGACATCAAAATCAACATAGATCCACCAGCACAATTTAACTATAGAACAACTCTATACATTCTAGGGTATGGCCAATTGGGATGAAAGTTTTAAATATTTTCACTTTAAATACTGCCCAATGGTCGAATTGGGGAGTGTTTAAAGTGAAAATATTTAAAAAATATTTAGATATGCAACATGAGAGACCACAAGGCATATAGTAGACACAATCCCCATTAATGAAGTCGAATTTATACACAAATACCAAGTTTTTCGCAGAAGTTCGGAACTTATTATTACACCACGCAGTAATAGTATTTGAAAATATGACGCTTCAGCATCAAGCATATCTGAACATACCAGAATTTCACCCGCGTGACTTGAGCTCAGCCAAACGCCTGGAGAGATCATCTTCATCCACCTTCTCACTATTCTTCACAGAAACAGCGTGGGCTGCAGGCTGAGGCAGGCCAACAGACACTTCAAGCCCA
>NW_027355011.1:0-4055 GCF_012295235.1 Primulina huaijiensis
ATATTCTATTGATTTGAATTATTTTCCCTAATTTACTTTTCCTTTTTGATTTGATTGACTAAATATTTTAGTATGGTTTTACCTTTCTTAGATGATGAGATATTGATTCAATTATATTCGAAGATTTGATTATTAGTGATAGCAAATTGATGAGATATGTTATTAGTGTTTAAAAAGAGTTTATTCCTAATAAAACTCTTACTTTCCTTGTATTTTAGGTTTCCTTGTGGAGATAGGATTCTTCACCTATAAATAAGAGGTAAAGCTCATTGATAAAGGCGGCTTCGATATTGACTATACACACCTACACGTAGCAGAGTTTTTGCTGAGCAAAATAATTCTCGAAGCCGTTGCTATTTGAAGTGGTGATCGCCATGTTGCTCTGAATGTTGCCAACATCTACATACAACATCCGTAACGATGTTGACTGAAGATTGCTTCTGATTGATCGTGCTTTTCGGGATCACGCTTTGTTTTGCTTTCTTGATTAAGTCTTTGTTTTGGTTATTTTGTTTTAGAAAGCTTTTATTTTCTCAACTTGTTGAGGAAATTGATTTTTGTCATAATCACTAGTGATAGGTTTTTGTGTAAACATTGTGGTTTTCTAGTGATTTATTTTTGCCATAAGGCACACCGCACAAGTATTTATACTTGTGCATATTTAATCTTGTCCATTTATTTATTTAAAGTGAATTTGTGTTATAAAAGTTAATTTTCCGCTGCATGTAGATGTTGTCCGNAAGAGCAAGAATCAAGGAGTTTTCGTTCCCTGTTCGTCTCCATTCACAACCCACGCCAACGTCGCATATTCAAGCGTTTTAAAACGCAAAGACACGCTTCTAAACTTATTTGACATACCATTCAAATCATATTATGCTTATTTTATGTACTTTTGCATGAAAAATATTTGAGTATAAATCATTTAACGATAGGATGCATATTTTCAACGTTTTTGATGATTTTACACTTGTTTGAAAGGCGTTGTGAGTCCTAAGGACACGCTGCCATTAGGAGGTGTTTAAGAGACGAAAAAAAATGTTGTTTAGGGACAACACGAAGGCTGAAACCAAGTGTAGCTGAGGAAGGAAGAGTCCTAGGGTTTTCTAGGTTTTCATTCGTGGTTAAGGGCTCATGTAAAGGGGGCAGCGGCTTCAGGGCTCGGGCAGGGACCTGTGCTGGCTACAACTCAAGGTTGCGAGGAGTCCAGGATGTGCTGGACTCTTGGATCGGTGAAGGAAGCCATGCGCAAACCCTAGGAGATCCTAGGGCATGCGCACAACTTGTTCAAGGAAGAGAGGGGCGCGGCTCGGTTAGGGCAGGCTAGGTTGGTCCAGGAGGGTCTAGGGAAGATGGGTTAGGGTCGAGGCTGGGTCTGGTGCAGCCGTGGTCCATGGTGGCTCGGTTGGCGCACGGCTTGGCTATGGGCTAGGGGCTGGTTCACTGGGCTAGGCTAGGTTAGGAGGGGTCCAAGAGGTACTGGTGAGGGTCTGGTCCTAGGTGGCTCGAGCGTGGCTCGGTGTTAGAGGGAGTCGTGGCTTGATGTAGAGGTTAGGGTTCGAGTTTTTGGTTTAGAATGGAAGGGGCCCGAACCATGTGCTCGGTGTTAAGAATGTCAAGAGATGCGTGTGCTCGACTTTGTTACTTGTTAGAAAACGTAGGGGGGCTTGCTCATTCTAGGTATTCAAGGATTGATGCGAAGGTGATGATGTTTTTATCAATTTTAGCTCACCACAAAAAGAACCACATAATTAGACATGATTATATTCAGCACAAAAAGGATTATGGACGTTCGAAGACTTCAACTGCTCCTACGTCACCCCTTCTGCCTCATCGGGTAGGATACACTAGAAGACTTTGATTTATGCAACTACTTGAACAAACACACCCTGCTTGGGACTTACCCACTTCCTAACTGAACTCCTAGACTAGACTGAAGGCAGCACCTTCCAGCCAACACTTGTTTAATGTCTGTGTGTCAAAGACTACATACACAAGTTTGTTGTTTTTGTACAAGACTTTATTTGAGTGGTGGTGTGTGTGCATGTGTGTGAGAACTGAACAATGAATACACCAGAAGTGTGTTCTCACACACTGAGGGAAAATAGCTTCTGTACTAAGCTGATATCTCTTGAATTGTTCCCTCGCAACTGTGTGTAATGCTTCTTAAAAGCTGATGAATAATAAGCGTGCCCTTCTTGTTTTTCACACTCTCTTTATCTTTTTGCGGATGATCTTGGCCTGTATTTATAGCAGCAAGATGACCATATACCAAGACTCGGCGCATGTGACCGTTGCAGCTTGAATGCGTTCCTTGGAGTTTGTGTCTCGTCTTTTTTCGACATCTCTTCTGGAACAATTTGTCTTTAAGCTTTGCTGCTCGATCCCTTATTATCCTTTGACTGGACAAAAACTTATGTACCTTTGCGCACAGCTGGATTCCAATAATTTTGACTGTCGTGTTCCGAAACTTGAGTGCTCCTAAATGAATTTCTGAACTGGTGAGATGAACTGGTCTGCATTTGAAGAGGTGAGATCAGTTCTTGTCAGCTGAGCTGATTTCACTGGTTCAGTTGAACTGATCAGCTGTGATCTTCATCAGTTGAATACTTCATCATCTGGCCGGGCTTCTTAAGGTTTCCTGCTGAACTACCTTTCAGCTGGTTAGTCAGTTGAACTGATTTAAGATACATCAGTTGGATTTTGTTCAGTTCATAAGATCAGTTGTTGCGTTCAGTTGGCGTATCCGATAGTCTTCAGTTTGGACCGTCAACTGATTATTTCAGTTTAAGTTTTCTGCGCACTTAAGGTAGATTATTAGAAACACAATAACAAGTTTTGTTAACATCAAAATCAAGTAAAGATTGCAAACATAAAATATTTCAACACTTAGACTTCATCCAATTCTTATTTCACCTCCTTCACCCGAACCGAAGATTGCTCAAGTGAGAAGTGGAAATTTTTCAAGGTAATATTTTATTATTTATTTAAATTTATCAATAAAATATATTTTTATCACTATATTTCTTTTATATGAATAGGGTTGCTTGGGTGCACTTGATGGTACGTACATTGGTGTCCAAGTACCAAATTTGGATAAGCCAAAATATAGAAATAGAAAAGGTGAAACATCAGTTAATGTTTTAGAAGCATGTGACAGCGACATGAAATTTACTTATGTTTTAACTGGTTGGGAAGGTTCCGCAGCTTATAGTAGAGTTTTGCGTGATGCTATTAGCCGTCCTAATGGTTTGAAGGTTCCTAGAGGTACTTTTTAATAGATATCAGATGTTAAAATGATAAATTTATATTTCTTAGTTATTTTCTTATTTTTATAGGTTGTTATTATCTATGTGACTGTGGATATGCAAATGCTGAGGGTTTTTTGGCACCATATAGAAAAGTCTGTTATCATTTGAATGAATGGGGACAAAGATCAATGACACCACAAAATTATAGAGAGTATTTTAATTTTAAGCAGGCTTCAGCTCATGATGTTATAGAAAGAGCTTTTGGGTTATTGAAAAAGCGATGGGAAGTCCTTAGAAGCCCTTCATTTTATGGTATCAAGACTCATAATCAAATGATCATGGCATGAATTTTACTTCACAACTTTATACGGGGTGAGATGGCCATGGATCCGCTAGAGGATGAATTTGAAGAAACAATGGAAAATGATGAAGCAGGACCCTAGAAAACGATCAATAATGTTGAAACTTCGACATATTGGGATAATTAGAGGGAAAATTTAGCAATGACAATGTAAAACCAATCATTAGGATTTCCTTGAATTTTCTTGCTTTCATGATATTTGAATTTGAATATTATGAGTTGTTAGACAACTCCATGTTTAAGCCTGAAAGGATCGGTTAATAAGTGAAATGTGTTTAGAAAGGGGGGTTGAATAAACACTCACAGATTATGTTCGTTTTTCGAAGGATGAGTTCATTTTAATGACAAACTGAAGCTTAATATCTCGTAAGTCAATGACAATCAGTTTAACTGAGAAAAATGTTGCGGAAGTAAACTGAATGAAAGATAGAATAACAAAAATAAAA
>NW_027355012.1:0-3839 GCF_012295235.1 Primulina huaijiensis
AACCTACACTTGGGTGAATTATAATTTAAGTAGTAGCAAAAGACCTTACAAAGTAATATGGAAAGTTAGCTCTCGAGCCCCATACCTAGAATAAAACCAGGGTCGATCTCTTAAAAAGTCCTAGAACATTTTTCATTTATAGAAATATTATTCATAAGTTGTATTGGCCATCTAATTATCAATAAAGTTTATTTTCTTCATCTTATTATGTGGAATCCTATATAAGCCCGAGAGTTACGAGGCCCCGCACTTTATCTTGCATAGGCCCTGGAGGCATGAAGCCCCGGCTTTCTATCTAAAGCCCGAGAGTTACGAGGCCCCGAGACTTTATCTTGCATAGGCTCGGGAGTTACGAGGCCCAGACACTTTATCTTGTATAGGCCTTGGAGGCATGGAGTCTCGACTTCCTATCTCAAGCCCGGGAGTTACGAGGCCCTGACACCCTATCTAAATCCTCAGCTTCCTATCTAAATATTGGAAGTTACGAGGCACCAGAACTTTATCTTATATAGGCTCGAGAGGTATGAGGCACTTGTTTCATATCCAAACCCGAAAGTTACGAGACCCCAGTGCTTTCTCTTACTCAAGTCCAAGAGATACAAGGCATCTACATCTTATCCGGATCATAATTTATCAATATCCCAGATCTAGGTTCCTGGGACTCTGCCTAGCCAAACCCCCCACATATAGCTTTGTGATTAATTCTTATCAAGTGTTCAGAATAGGCGAGGTAAACCAGATTACTTTCTAACAATTAGAAAATTCTTACAAGATTTCAAAGTTGTTTTATTTCTTGTTCATTGATCAAGTACTCAGGTTATATTAGCCCGACCAAGAAAACCTGGTTAATTATCTACACTTAGAATATTTCTCTCATTTTAAGAAGGAGGTCTTTTAGTTGGTTTAGTTCAATGAGCTCAGTTATTATGTAAAGGAGACCAAGACACAGTTGTGAAGAAAGGATGTTTTTAGCAATAAGTTAAAATACAAAGAGTGGCTAGAAGCCGAGGAGTTACACAAATAAAAAGGAGATTAGGAAAATTATTGATTGAAAACCAAGATAAGAGTAAGGCAAGGACACTTACCGAGAGTCTCTAGGTGGGATGTTTGGGACCAAGGCCTCAGAGATAGGCCTGCTCAGCCGGAGAGATTAAACTCTTCACAAATCGGATCCTAGTTGAAGAAACCCAATCTAGGAAGATGTTGCCCTGGGCTGCTAGAAGACTGGATGAGTTCGGCTCAGTGACAGCTCGATTGGAAGGCCAGAAATGACTGCTACAGTTGAGCCCCTACCTCAGCATCATTTATGCAGATCAGCATAGGATCTACACTAACTTCCTCTTTCGTGAGCAAAAGGGGATGTGATCCTCCGACTCTGCTGACCCCTCCACCAGAATGGAATTATCTCCTCCCCTGCAGCCTTGTCCATAGTATTTCTTTCTCGGGTTTCAGGAGCTTCCATCTATCGGGCCTCAGTGACTCCTTCCTTCTCAGCCTCTTTGGCCATCTTCTTGGCCTGGGCCTTCTTTTCAAGAGCCGTCTTATGGGCAACCAGCTTTTAGCTTCAGATTCCTTCTCGGCAGCCTATTTCTGAGCAAATGCCTGCCTCATCTCGAGATTATCTGTCACAATGTGCAAGAAACATAATTCATATGATAAGAGTAAAGGGGAAGATTAGGGTAGAAAACGTACCTGGTTATGTACTTGCCATCAAATTCATCAATTACCTTGTCCACATGGTCATCAGCCTGGGTACCCAACTCATACGCCACAAGATTCTCCTCTGTAATCAAAAGAGAAGAGGAAAATCTTTATCCTTATACGAGCTCCTCGCTCTGGGTATAAGACTCCTCAAACTTATATGACTGGGGGAGTTCGGGCAGTGTAGGAAGGATGGATAGAAAGCGGATTGGACTTTTGGGGAGGAGACTGAGAAAGAAAAGCTAGCATTTCCATCCATTCAGAGAAGAATTAATATATTCAAGAAAGCTTTTGTTGTCCCAGAGGGTAGAGAGAAGGCATTCTCATTGAACCAGCAAACGAAATAGTAATAAAGGATGAGGGTCGATCAAAAGATTGTCCATATTGAAAAACACATAGGCCGACGTCATTATGCGAAATGAGTTGAGATCAAGTTCGTTTAGGGGGACCCCAAGAAGTTGGGTCATCTTGATGTAAAATGAAGGGATGGGGAACCAGAGGCCATTCTAGACCTAATCCCGGAAGAAGGTAAAAAAAAAACCCTCTAGGGGGTTGCCCAGGTCGATCTGAAGGAACAGGAATAATAATGGAGTGGGATGAAAGGATGGACCTGAGGACTCGAAGGTCCTCGTCGGAACCAGAACAAAGTGTGCTAGTAATGGAAGAAAACCACAGAGCACCCGGGCATCGCTCCGGTTTTGGTTGAGATCTCAATCTTACCCTTACTGTTCTCCCTGGCATCCCTCGACAGCTGGTTGGGAAAGGTTAGATTTTTTGGATTTACTGGGGGTTTGAACTAGAGCTGAGGAAGAAGAAACAAGGAGTGATTTTTTTTTTAAGTGGATTTTTTATTAAGAGGGGAGTCGGAGTGCAACATTGCGGACTTGTATTCTGAGGAGCCGCAGGCGTTGGCTCCGGAGGAAGAAGTGGAGGAAGACATGTTTTAAAATAAAAAAGACCGAACTTCGAGTATGATGGTAAGAAGAAGGAGGAGATCAGAACGGAAGCAAGAAGAAGACCGGAAGTGCGTCGGAATTATGGAGAAATGAGAGTAGAAGCGCGAGGAATTGACAAAATGAGAAAATGTGGTAATGAGTAAGGCAGTTGATGTTTATAGATGTAAAAGAGTAATCTCAGCCATCGATCTTGGAATAAACGAGCGGATAGGATGCGCCTAAAAAATTGAACTGGGTCACCTGAGAAGACGAAAATACTAGTCCAGAATGTGAAGAGACGTCTGCCATATTTTTTTCTCTTCAGCAGCTAGGGTTTACATCATTCATCCATCAGCTCTAACCTACCTAAAATTTGAAAATGAATTGATCTCCCGCCCAAGTCCAATTTGACCACTCGGGACAGCGAGTAGAACTCTAGGCCGACTATTTTAAGAGGGAGTGGTGATATCTTGGAGAGTGCCCAGGTCCGGGTCATCTTTGGACTCGGGTGGAGTAAGAAAGATCGGGAGCCCAGAGCTTGTCCCGGGAATCCAATATAAGGCTAGGTAAGAGCCAACTTGAGTAAAAAAACAGCACCTTAGTCAAACAATCCTCGGACGTACATAAACCCGAAAAACCGAAAGCCGATTAGACCAGTACATACTCATGAAAACCCGAGCTCCCACCCTAGCCCGAGCAGCGTAAGAAGACTAAGATGATGGATCAAGTACCCCGTCCACGAGTAATCCACGGACCAGAATTCACTATGTCTCGCATCGTGTCTAGTGCTCGAGCATCTCAGGATATGTATCGATTCAAGGCCCGCATATATGAGTCATTACATATCAAAATCATTAGCACGTCAATCAACGCACGTATAGGTGATGTGACAAGGCCAGAGGCGGTATGAGTTTTCAGTTGTAATAGAATCAGGAAGCAGGGTGTGGGCAGCTGTTTGGTTATGAGAAGTGACTGTGAACTGAAAAAAGGTTTATCATTACTTTTTTTTCCTTATAAATACACAGGTTTGCTCTATCATTTAAAACACATTCTGTAAGGTCCAAAATTAAAATGACGTAATCCAACTGCATGCAAATATAAGGAGATTGTAAAATAGCTAATTAAATAGTTTTAATTGCATAAATCGAATATGATGTTCATGGTTGCATGTATAAAATGTACTTTCTACACGAATGCATGTAA
>NW_027355013.1:0-3858 GCF_012295235.1 Primulina huaijiensis
TGAAAATAACAAACAAATCTAAAAATGCTCATATTATCCAACACCAATATTTTGAGATTTTTCCCCTATGATATTATTAAATTATATAATGATTCGCCCTTGGAGCTGCCGATTTCGGAATGATTTACGCTATAATTAGTGGTCCAAACGAAGCTCAAGTAACGGGGAATAGGGATGTATTTGTCTTTTTGTGAATTTACATAGCGGGGCCAGTCAAGGTTTTATTCAAACGGGCCTTTTCTTTACAGATAATGGGCCTAGGCCTATTACTATATCCATTACAATTATGTTAGCCCAATACTGTTGTACAATTTTTGCTTCCGCTTTCTCGTTTCGCAACATGAGCCACCACGGCAAGAGACCCCGGGCCGCTGAGACCGCCGTAGTGGATCCTGAATACGGTGGCAGAGAGCCTCTGCGAGAAGGTATTCCGCTGCCAGAGACCTTAATTCTTGATGAGATTTTCCCGAAATTGAAGATGGAGTCGCTTTGCGCTCTGGCTTGCGTGTGCCGGACACTCAGTTCGATGGTCTCTCAAGCTCTTTCTGCTATCTCTTATCTTGATCTTTCCGTAAGTCTTCATTGAATCGGTGGTTTGTTCCTACTTTTCCTGTTCTGTATTGGTTTTATTTTTTGTTTCATTTGGTGATCAGCTCCTTCAAGTTTTAAATGTTGTTGAGAACTGGTTTTCATGATCTTAGATGCAATGTTGAAGTGTTTTTTTGTGCTATATCTCGGTGGGATTGAAAGTTGTGCTTTCTCACTTATAGTTGTTTTGGTGATAGGCTTTTTCATCGAACGGATATATTCTTGGTCAAATCGTTTCCAGAGTAAGAGGAATGACAAGTTTGACTATTGATTGTCTTCGGTTGGATGATTCCTCTGTCATCAATATTCTTGGACAGAACATTCAAGAATTGAGTCTTCTCAAATGTGCGTCTCTATCTTTTGATGTTATTTCTTCTATTGGAGGAAGGTGCCCTGATTTAAGGTACGACCTTAATTGTGCTTGAATCTTTATCATTATTTGTTATGATTATTGAAATAATCATGAGTTTTGACGCTTTAAGTACGGGAATTGTTCTTTGAAAATTTAGCTTTCAACTATAATAAGTATTATGAGACATGAAGACTAGCTTATTGGACACCATTGCAAGGCCAATTAAAAAATTATATATCTTGGATTTGAGTTGTGATAGGTTTCGGCAAGGGTAAGTTAGGATTTCCATCTTGTTCAACTTTTTGACTGATAAACTAGAGTCCGTTGGTATCATCATTTGATGTACTCGTCAAGTTCTTTCAGTTTCTTCACTTCAGCCATTCATGCTTCTACATGTTCTTGCTGAAACAACTTCTTTAAATTAAAGATATGTGTATGGTGATTTTTCAACAGATGAGTGCCATCTTTGCACATGAAATTATATATGTTAAACCCGACTCCTATGAGTATGAATTTAATTCTTGGTAATTTTGTTTTTCATTCTAAGATCGGGGTTTGTTGAGCAGGCACTATTACGTTAAAATTTACCATGTATAACAATTTCAGAATTGATCTTAATAGTTTAATTTTGAACGGTAATATGCAACAAACGTGAGGATTGGAAAGACCCGTCAAAGAAGTGTGAAGCATGTGTAGCATTTAACACTGGCCTCTTGTTTGTGGTTTTGACTCTATGTATAAGGGTTCTTGTCCTGGAATTGGCTGAGGGCATCTCACCTGAAATCTTTGGGAAAAATCTCGCGGAAATTCTGAAAAAATTTCTCTCTTTGGAGGTAAAATCTTCTCACAGTCTTATGCTTTGATTTCAACTCAAGTTTGGGATTAACTTAGCAAATATGTAATTGCAGCATCTTTCCATAAAAGTCCGTCGAACAATAGTTGACGCTGATGATTTAGGTTTCATCAATCCTTTCCTCCCCCAAACTCTAAAATATCTGAAGTTGGAGCCTGTGAGTGAGCAAGATGCTTTTCAGTTTATAGAGGAAATCAGAGATGAAAAAAAGATTCCGAGAAACTTGGTCAATCGTATTGTTTCCGACTTTAAATTGCAACGCTTAGTACTTGTCTTGGATGTTATATCTGATAGACTTGTTGCCTCAATCACCAGTTCACTTCCACTGTTGATTGAGTTGGACCTTGAGGACCGACCATGTGTAGAACCAATTCTGCCCTATGACTTAACTAACAGAGGACTGCAGTTTCTATGCTCTTGTGATTATCTCACTTCTCTCTCAATTATTAGAAGTAAAGTTGTACCTTTTAGAAGGATTAATGATTTGGGCATATTGCTTCTTTCTGAGAGTTGTGGAAGCCTAGAATCTATAAGGCTTGGTGGGTTTTCTACGGTTACAGATGCTGGGTTTTCATCACTTTTGCACTCGTGCAAGAACCTGAAGAAGTTTGAAGTTCGAAATGCACATCTGTTATCAGACTTGGCGTTTCATGAAATTAATGGCCCTCTTGTTGAGTTGAAATTGTTGTCATGTAACCTTATAACCAGCGAAGCTGTAGTGGAACTCTTGTCATCTAGTACCTTGGAAGTGCTCGACACAAATGGTTGTCGGAGCATAGCAGACCCCTGCCTTGACTACATATCCTTCCTCAGTACGTTAACCTCACTTAATCTTGGAGGAGCCGATATCACTGATCACGGTCTTAGCATTTTAGGTGAAGGGGATTTACCTATAGTAAGTTTACGGCTAAGAGGGTGCACGAGAGTAACTGATCGAGGAATAGTCTTTTTACTCAACGAAGGGAACAGAATCAACAAAACTTTATCGTTACTTGATGTTGGGCACATGCCAGGAATATCAGATCGAGGCGTTCAAGCAATAGTTTCAAGTGCAGAATCACTTACCGAGCTATGCATGAGGTATTGTTTTCATGTGACTGATGCGTCTTTTAAATTATTGGCTTCCAGGAGGTGTGATGGGTCCAATATGCTTCAAAGACTGGATGTTTGTCACTGTATCAGACTAACTGCTGGAATAGTGGAGTTCTTGGAGAAGAAACCTTTATTCCGCGGTCTGAGATGGCTTGGAGTGGGCCGTACTTCTTTGGCGAATAGGAGCGATGATTTTGGTATGATACGCAGAAAGCGACCATGGCTGACTGTTTGTTTTGGAGGCTGTGAAGTTGGGTGTCATGATGGATGGCAATACCATAATATGTAACAAGGATTCCATCGTTTCAGCAAATGATCATTTTTTTTATACAGCTAATGATCATGTTATTTCATTGTTTTGTAATTGGTGTTGTATTTGAATGATGTTCTACATCAGGAAAATATTTGGTTGTATGTAGTTAGGTACCGGATGGTACGTGTGATGGGATAGTGGGAAGATTATAGTGAAATGGATATATAATTTAAGTATATAGATAATTAATGTAATAATACAATTTGTAGTGTGTTTGTGTATTTTTTTCAATGACCTAAACATCCTTGTAAAAGTCTAAATACTACACAAATGGACTCTCATAGTAGCCAAACAATCTGTGCACATAGAATTATCGATGTCTGAAAACGATATTGCTGTGATTCCACTTCTCCCTCCCACTTTTCCTTCTTTTTGTCGACCTGCCTCCTTTTTTTCATCCTTGTTTTCGGGGACGGAAAAATTAAAATATAAAAATAGTGTTTTCAAATTTACTCACAAAAAATAGTATTTATTTGACATATCTAAGAAACGTTAATTTGTAAAATAATCTTAATCGAGCATAATTAAGGTTTTAAAAATTATAAACGGTTGGTTCAAAATATATTACTGAAAAATTAAAAAGATTATCAAAATTTCTAATACATCATCCATAACGAATTTAACGTTATCAGTACTATCTTTCATTTGATGATTTTTTTT
>NW_027355014.1:0-3908 GCF_012295235.1 Primulina huaijiensis
ATTAATCTCGAACCTGGGTTTGGATTCATGTAATTTGAGAAAATTATCTTCTTTAAACATTTAATTACACTGTAATAATAAATTTGTATGTTTGAAATTAGGATAAATTTAAGTTTGAGTTTAAAACAACGACGGAGTGGTGTTGGAAATCGGGAAAAATGATTTTTTTTAAGAAAAAAAAAAGAATGGGATAGTATTGTTTGTTTTCAAAAATTTTATCTAGAAAAACAAAACGAAAATTAGCCAAAAACATTTTCTTTCTATGACGACGGAGAGTTTACAGTGACCGAGTTCCCGCCTCGAAGCGAACACACGAACGGAAAAATTGAAACGATAATGGCTCGAGGTGGCAAGAAGGAAGGAATCGCCGCCGCAGTAGACCCAATTACGGAGGAGAGAACCAGGCGGAAAAAATTGGCCTTTTCTCGACACATTTTGTCGCAAAATCCGGCTAAATTTGGTCCGTCGACAGCTCTTGGGCCGTCCAAAACGGTGATGAAACACCATGGCAAGGATATATTGAGGAAGTCACAGCGGAAGAACAGGTACCTCTTCTCGTTTCCTGGTCTCCTCGGCCCCATTTCTGGTGGAAAAATAGGCGAGCTCAAGGATCTAGGCACCAAAAACCCAGTCCTCTACCTCGATTTCCCCCAGGTATATTCTAATTGTTGTCTCGATTTTTCATGTTTTTCCCCGTTCTGTCTTTTTTGGTTTGTCTTTTTAGCTAGCTAGAACAAGGATTATTGACAGGAAGTGGGGTGTGTCTGTTGTTCATGGCGCTTCAAGTTTTGTACCTTATATTCTGTATGGAAGACTAGTGAAGTAGCTCTTTCAAATGCTATCTAACTCATATTTTCATCATGTATGCATTTTGAAAGGCTGATAATGAATTTGTTAGATCAAATTTAACTTTATTTAGCTCATTCTGTTCAATTCCCTAAAACCTGTAGGGTCAAATGAAGTTGTTCGGGACTATCGTTTATCCTAAGAATAGGTATTTGACGCTGCAGTTTTCCAAAGGTGGCAAGAATGTAACTTGTGATGACTATTTCGACAATATGGTTAGAATTTTTTTGTCCGTTTAGTTTTCTTCTCAATTGTTGCTTACCTCTCTTTGATTCAGAAACTTTATATTTGATGCTATGAGAGCAATGTTCATATCAAGTATACCAGATTCTTTTGTTGTATATAACACACTTTTTTGGAGCTTATGTGTTATCAATTGTTTTTTTTTTCTTCAGAGAAGCTCCACTTTAGAGCGGCCAAAAGAAAATAAAGAACATTAAAACATTTTGAAAACACAATTTCGAAAAAAATAATACAAATTAGTCATTCCAATCTATTTTAGAAGTATGAGAAAAGGTAATAGGGAGGACCTTTTCTGAATTGTTTTAAAAAGGACAAGGAAAGAAGTTTTCAGAAGCTATGTTCACCACGTTATTAAAACAATAGGTACGGATTTTATAGCTGATTTTTTACTTTAGGTTCTACCTATACATTGTTTAGCCTTCTCTGTTAATGATGAACGATATGCATCAGTTCATAATCTGAGTTGATAAGATACATTCTTTTTATTTCTGAACACGTTTTTCTTCTTTGAGTTCTGTTATTTGTTTTTGTTTGATGTATAAGGTCATGTCTGTTGACCTCTTGCATTTTAGATAGTCTTTTCAGATGCATGGTGGATTGGAACCAAAGATGAGAACCCAGAAGAATTACAACTTCGGTTTCCGAATGAGCTGAATTTGGTTAGCCTGGAATTTCTCACTTGCATTTAATAGGAAAACATTTTCCAGTTGACTATTAAGTAATATCTGTGGGATATCTCTGACATAAATTCCTGTGTCTTGGGCCCAAGGAAAAACCCGCCGAGTATAGTTTCAAGGGTGGCATTGGTGCCACATGTGATGGCAAAACAGTATCTGGAAAATCTGCCATGCAATTCTTGGAACCTGAGTCTCCAAAAGTTGACGTGGAAGATGATTCAATAGAAAGTCCAACTGATGTAAAAAAATTGGCGGAAGTGACCCCTAGTCGACATTCTGCTAGAACTGCCGGGAAAACGTTCAAGTATTCCCTTTTCTTTTATCTACATGAAGTATTTCTCTTCTTTTTAAAATGGCATCCTTTTAGTTTTAATCATGCGTCAGGCGCTTCACTTATAATTTACATGTTCGTTTTGGACACATTGCTCTTATAGACAATTTAGGACTGTGCCATTCAGTTTTAGTTTACAATCGGACCCTTTAAGTCTGAATCATGCCTGTGATTTTTTATTATAATTCACACGTTAATGTTTAATCCTGGATCCCCGTTAACCAAATTTAGTATTGTGCTTATGAACTTGTTTTGCCAAATTTGATTACCCATTTTCCTACAATCCCCTTCCCTTCTCCCTAAAAAAATGAAAGAGAAATTGTTTGTACTGCTCAACACTGAAATAATACGCTTTTTCCTTTTTTTTTTCCCTGGAGAAACATTATATCTGTTGAAACTTAAACGTATAGAAAGAAAAACATATCTCTTATGTACTGAATAATGATGTTTACAAAGATACATACATATACACACAATAACTAGGAGCTAAATTAGGAAGATCTAATATCTTATCTTAGATAATATTTCTTTAATCTAAATCCCACAAAATATGTCATAAATATTGACTAAATAATTACAATTATACATATAATCTTTTTTATTTTGAAAGTGATTTCCCACACCCCCTCAAGTTAGGGAATGGATGCTATCCGTTCCAAGCTTGCCAACTGGTCTTTCAAAATCTGCTCCGGCCAATCCTTTTGTGAGTATGTCTGTAGATCTGGCCACGGGCTAGGTTTGGTCTCGGTCCAGGTAGGGTACCGCGCCGCACGTGGCCGGTTACGGTCCGGGTCTGGTTCAGCCCTTAGTTTTTTTTTAAAAAAATATTATTTGCTAATAAACATGTAAAGAATAAAAAATATAAATTAATAAAATAGGATAAAAAATTTCCTAAAATAAAAAAACATATATCTCAATAAAAAATCTCTCTCTCAAATAGTCTCTAAAACGATCCTTACCTCTTACTTTAAGTGAATAACAATAGAAATTTTTTTTTTCAATACCTTCATAAAGACCGAACTATACCAAAACATAAATGCATATTTTAAAAAAAACGAAATTTGCGATAAGAATCCATAAGTCGTCAATCATAAAAGCATACGTCAATCATACAAAATCCAGCGTCTAAACTTTTAAAAACAAAACATAAATCTCTCTTTAAAATAATTCTCAAAATTTTAATCAAAACTTTGATTGTCATAATATTGTGGAAAAGTAAAGTCTTCGGGAGTGTGCTGCCGTGTCCGATCCACTCAAGCGTCCGAGCCGCCCTCAACATTATCCTCACCTGTGACCATTCAAACCTAGTGAGTCTAACGACTCAACACATTTAAACCATACGTAACGAGTAATACATATACAGGCACTTGCATCCTTAAAAGAATACTTTTAATAAAATAAGCTGGCATAAAAACTCGTAAACATATGAACTTTTTCGTAAATCATTTAAGCACATAATATCGTTAAACATTTCCTCATCATAAATCATTTTAATAAAGTTTGATCCTTGAAAGTGACTATCCTTTTTCCTTTATCCTCTGTTTGATTGATCAATCTATAAACCATAGTACTAGGCGGCGGGGCATCAGCAACTCTCGTCATTGGGCCGTGGCCTAAAATAAAGTAAGTTCACCACCCCTTCTTAAGACGGATCCCCCACAAATCCTCAGAGTCACAGTTAATTCACATTCTTCAAAACATTTTTCTCCTTTCTTTTTATTTATGACATATCCTATCATCCAAAAATCGTAAAATAAGTATTTTCCGGAAAATCGCTCAACTGTAGCATTTATCGTAAAAATATCATAAAT
>NW_027355015.1:0-3914 GCF_012295235.1 Primulina huaijiensis
ATTTTTTATAATTTTGTTTTGTTTTCTCTTGATTGTGGATCGACATTATATACACTACCGTCGTGTCAACGAACGCAAAGATTGAAAAAAAAAATAAGAAGCAAACAATACGATACCAAAATTATATTTTTTCCATAAAAAAAAATTGTTGGATTACCCAGATTCTCGATAATAGAATTGAATACATATACCTACTCATCTTCTGAAATAGGACCATTCAATTTATGGGAGTTTATTACACAGACAGATCGGGGGATGAGATGGAGCCATACCTCTTATTTCACTGCGAACGTCGGCACAATTCAAATCACAATGTTTTTTCTATTCGTAAATTGCTACAATGATTCATTGAAGTAGAATATTCCACACCAAGTTTAAGTATAGCATTCCATGTTTATTAATGGCATGAAAGTTTGCATTACACTCAAGAAGAGAATGGAACTCCCTCTTACAGTTTCTCTGATTCTTATCTCATGGTTTCTTTTATTATCTCATCAAGTTCATCAATCTGCGGCACAAAGATCTACATACATTGTCCATATGGACAAATCCTCCATGCCTAAGGCGTTTGCCAGTCACCATTATTGGTATTCTTCCATACTCGAATCGGTGAAATCGGAGAGCCAGACATCATCGGACGGGCACAAACTTGGGCCGAAGCTAGTATATGCATACGACAATGCCTTCCACGGATTCAGTGCAGTGGTGTCGAAAGATGAATTGAAAGCTTTGAAGACGTCGCCTGGATTCCTTTCGGCTTATGAAGATGGTATTGTCACGCCAGACACCACGCATTCCTATAAATTCCTCTCTCTCAACACTGTTTCCGGGATTTGGCCTGCATCTGAGTATGGGAAGGATGTTATCATTGGTGTCGTTGACAGTGGCGTTTGGCCTGAAAGTCCGAGTTTTAAAGATGATGGGATGACTGAGATTCCAGCAAGATGGAAGGGAAAATGTCAAGAAGGTGAAGAATTCAATTCATCTTTGTGTAACAAAAAACTCATCGGAGCAAAATATTTCAATGCTGGAGTTCGAGCTTCGGATCCCGGAGTAACGATAACTATGAATTCTGCAAGAGATACTAGCGGTCACGGCACACATTGTGCGTCTACTGCCGCTGGAAACTACGTGGAAGGTGTCTCATATTTCGGGTATGCTCCAGGGACAGCAAGAGGTGTAGCCCCACGGGCAAGATTGGCAGTTTACAAGGTCCTCTGGAATGAAGGGAGTTTCGAGTCGGACGCATTGGCAGGCATCGATCAAGCAGTGGCGGATGGTGTTGATGTAATATCGATTTCTTTGAGTTACCGGAGGAATGATGTGTACGAGGACCCTCTTGCAATAGCGGGGTTTGGCGCGAGGGAGAAGGGGATTCTTGTGTCCGTCTCGGCAGGGAATCGAGGCTCTAGTATCGCGAGCCTGTTGGGGGGGATCCCGTGGGCTATTATGGTTGCTTCGGGCACGATTGATCGTTGGTTCGCAGGGATTATAACATTGGGAAATGGGAACACCATTACAGGATGGAGCACATTTCCCGGAAGAGCTTCTGTTAGGAACGTGCCTATCATTTACAACAAGACGTTATCTGCCTGCAACTCGACGACGCTGTTCGCAGAAGTCCCTTTCCAAGCGATCATTATATGCAATCAAACCCACGAAAATGCTGAATTTTCCACCATGATTAGCTACCTAACAGAGAGCAACATCCCAGCAGCAATCATCATTTCCGAAGATCCCCGTGCATTTCGATCCACTACGATTACACATCCAGCGGTAGTCATCAGCCCGAGTCAAGCTACCATAGATTTCATCAAATACGCATCAAACAGTTCTGGTACACAAACAGCAACAATCGATTTCCAAAAAACAATACTGGGTACTGAGCCTAGAGCAGCTCCAGCCGTGTCAGATTTCTCATCGAGAGGCCCCGCTCGTAGCTTTCAGGGGATCTTGAAGCCCGACATAATGGCACCTGGAACGTTAATTTTGGCTGCTTATAACCCTCACGTTGGCAGAACAAGAATCGGGAAAGGAATATTTCTAACCAGCGATTACACACTTTTATCGGGCACATCAATGTCCTGCCCACATATTTCCGGCATCGCTGCGCTTCTCAAAGCTGTGCACCCGGATTGGAGCCCTGCCGCGATTCAATCCGCCATGATGACCACTGCAAGTCAACTCGATAACACAAAACAACTAATAAAAGATGCGGGTTTAAATTATGACGTCGCAACACCTCTAGCCATGGGAGCCGGCCACGTCGACCCGAATGGCGCACTTGATCCAGGCCTGATTTACGATGCCACACCACAAGACTTCGCCAACCTAGTCTGCGCAATGAATTTCACTCGCGAGCAAACGCAAACCATCATAAGATCTGGATACAACTGCTCGAACCCATCGATGGATTTGAATTACCCATCCTTTATAGCTCTGTATAACTTTGACGAAAGGGACATTCCATTAACACGGAAGTTTCAGAGGACTGTTACGAACGTGGGAGACGGGGCATCCACCTATAGAGTTAAGCTTGAAACCCCTGCTGGTTCCACTGTCAAAATTTCCCCTCAGGTTTTAGTGTTCCAGAAGAAATATGAGAAGCGAAGCTATTCTTTGACGATCCGATACAGGAGTGATAAAGATTTTAGAGAGAAAGCGGGTTCGGTTACTTGGGTTGATGACAGTGGGAAGTATACAGTGAGGAGTCCCCTTGTCGTGTCTCCAGGGTGGGACAATTTCCACTAATATTGTTCCTGTTATTACATAACGATGCGATCGAATTGAATCTCTGGTTGTAAAAAATTTCAGATGTTAGAATAATGATCGATGGACTTTTCCTTGATCCGTAAGTTGATTGTTAGAATAATGATCGATGAACTTTGCCATGATCTGTAAGTTGAATTGTTTGAATAAATACTTTAGCGTATTGTTATTTCCATATTTTCGAACCTTCCTTTCTTTTTTTGCAATCCATCGTTCTTAATTGATATCCTTTCTCCGGAGTCTTGCGTAAATTTTGATTTCATTTTATGGTTTGCTTCCGATTCTTTCTTTTTTTGAATTTTAGTTAATCTCAAATTGTGACCATAATGTTATTTGTTGCTTATGCGTATGCGTTCTTAATTAATGACACCAAGTTTTCATGCAATTGTGTTATGAGATGTAGAAACACTACAAGAAAAAAGCTAAAAAGCGTTGTCTATGTGGCTAAAAAAACATTGTTAAAAGCACAGTTGTTAAAAATTTACTCAATGACAACGCATGTCTTTTTTAGCAAAGACAACGCTTTCGCAACACATAAAAAATGTTTTTTATTCATTGTTATTGAGCGTATTTTTAACAACCGTATTTTTAACAACGCTTTTCAGCCACATAGACAACACATAAAAAGAATTATCTTTTATATTTAACTTTTTTGGGTTTATATCTATTAATTAAAATATTAATTACAAAATCTATTTTGAATATATAAATGTAGAAACATGGGAAAAAATTCTAAAAATAACAATTATTAGAATCTACAAATCGAAGCAATAACTATTGTAAATATCAATCAACATTTAATTTACATAAAATTTATATAAAAAGTCTTACAGATGCTAAATATACATTAGGAACAAAATACTACAAAAACCATAAACATAACAAACAAACACTTGTGATATTTGCTATACAATTCACTAATCATCTTCTCGTCCTCCTTTTTCATGAAATTTCATTCTAACAAATATAAGATGACAATTAGCCATTTATTCCATGAAAAACAGTCAATGAAATATCAGCTGAAATCTTCCTATGCAAGCATCGATAATCCACAAACCAATAGAGTGCATGAAATTAGGATCAATATATAATAACTCTTGTGATAAATTAAAGCTTTTGAAGCTTTGTGATGTAAAATGTAATGA
>NW_027355016.1:0-3936 GCF_012295235.1 Primulina huaijiensis
TGAGTCACAAAGGTATTCAGGAACTCAAGAAGCAAGGAGCGTTGGGGATCGTCTTGAGGATGATTTGGAATTTTGTGAGTATTGTACTCTTGGTAAATCTCACAAGGTAAAATTCAACACTGGACAATATACAACCAGATAAAAATTGTACTACATACATATTGACTTATGGGAACCAACAAAGACTCCTTCACATGTTTGTATAGTGTATCTCTTGACCATTGTGGATGATTATTCCAGAAAAATATGGGCTGTCCACTTTCTAGCAAGGACCAAACCTTCAAAAAGTTCAAGTAATGAAAGACACTGAATGAAACTCGATTAGGGAGGAGGGAGGAGTTAAAAAATGTGTGCAGAAGGAGGACTATTAAGGCACAAGGTTGTACCAGGTAATCCCCAACAAAATAGATTGGTTGAGAAGTTGAATAGAATCATGCTTGAGAGAATACAATGCATGCTCATTGGTGTAAATCTGCCAAAAGCATTTTGGGCAGAGGTTGCCGTCACAACAATATATTTGATAAACAGGTGCCCTTCTACGGCATTAAATTTCATAAAATAACATGAAATCTGGAGCGGGAAATTTCCCTATTATAATTTGTTAAAAACTTTTGGTTTCTTAATATATGTTCACAACAGACAAGATAAACTGAAGGCTAGGGCATTGAAGTGTTTTTTCTTTAGATATCCAGAAGGTGTTAAATGCTATAAACTTTGTCGCCTTGAGCCTAGATACAAAAAGTGCTTGATCAGCAGTGATGTGGTGTTTAAGGAAGAGGAATGGCGATGAGGAAGGACAGAGTGAAGGACTTGGAGGAAACCTAATCTAATTCAAATAAGGAGAAAACTACACGGTGGGAAATACCACAAGCCACTGAGAGGACTGAACAAAACTTGTATCAAAGATTGAGGAACAATGGGAATCCCCTCCCCCTACTGAAAACTTGGAGGAGCCAACACAATATAATTTGGTCAAGGATGAGACCAGAAGACAAATTATACACCATGACAGATATGGCTATGCTGACATAATTTCTTATGCTGTGGTTGTAGCGAATAACATACAAGAACAAGGGGAACCAACAACTTATATGGAGGTTGTACAAGGAAATGATAGCTTTAGATGGATACAAGCTATGGAGGAGGAGATGATGTCCTTAAAGATCAATAAAACATGAGAGTTGGTGGATAGACCTTGTAGATGGATTTATTTGAAGAATGATCATATAAATCCAGGTAACCCTCCCAGGCATAAGGCGAGGTTGGTTGCAAGAGGATTCCTTCAACAGGAAGGAGTGGATTTTGGTTAAATTTACTCACCAGTTGTAAAGCACAGATCAATTAGAATCCTCCTGACATTGGTGGCACAACAGAACTTGGAATTCATCAAGTTGACGTTAAAACTACTTTCTTCTGTGGAGTTTGGGATGAGAAAATCTTCATGGAGTAGCCTGAAGGATTTGTGAGTAAGGGCAGGAAGACAAAGTATGTTTCCTGAAAAAATCATTATACGGGTTGAGGTAGTCCCCGAGGCAACGGAATGAGAAATTCGATACATTAATGGAAAGTCAAAAATTCAAGGGATGCAATTCGGATCTCTATGTGTATTTCAAGAAGGAACACAATTAGGGTCTCATCTTCTAGTTGATATATGTAGATGATATCTTGATTGCAAGCAAGGATAAAGCACAAATACAAAGATTGAAGGCTGGATTAAAGCAAGAATTTGAGATGAAGAACATTGGTGAAGCTGTAATAATCCTAGGCATGGAAATTGCTGGGGACAGGAGAAAGTGACTTCTATATTTCACTCAAAAAATGTATTTTGAAAATGTACTTAAAAGATTCAGTATTTTTTAGGCTAAGGGAGTCCGATTACCAATGGCATCTCATTTCAAGTTGTCCAATTATCAATCGCCAAAAACAGAGGAGAAGGATCATATGGGATAAAATACCATATTCGAGTGTTGTGGGATCTACTATGTATGTCATGGTATGCACAAGATTTGACTTGGCATATGCAATGAGCATGATCAGCAGGTTTATGTCAAAACCTAAGATTCATTGAGAGGTTGTCAAGTGGACATTAAGATACTTGAAGGAAATAATGAATTATGGCCTGAGATTTGGGGGATTAGACTCAAAAGATAGGGGATTAGACTCAGGAGATGGAGGAGGGGCTGGAATAATCAGAGGATACGGTGATTCAGATTTGTTGGGTGCAAAGACAGCAGGAAATCACTCTTTGGTTATATATTCACCATGTTTGGGACTGCAATAAGATGGAGATCAAGCTTGCAAGCAGTGGTGGCACTCTCCACAACTGAAATTTTGTTCATATCATTTACCAAAGTAATAAAGAAGCCTTATGGATCAAGGGATTCTTAAGGGAGATTGGGATTGAAGAGAACAAGTGGGAAATCTACTGTGATAGTCAAAGTACGATTCATTTGGCCAGAAATCAAGTGACTCATGAGAGGACTAAGCATGTGGATTAGAAACTACACTTCATCAAGGAGAATATCGAAAGAGGGGAACTGTGCATATCAATGATTGGGACTTAAGACAATCTCACGGCTATGTTCACTAAGGTTATGCCAACTGCAAAGTTTGAGGATTGTCTGCAAAGTACAAGGATCTGAATTTAGGAATTAAGGAGAAGATTTGTGGATTCATTCCAAATATTCAAGAGTTGAACAAGTCAAAAGTTTTTGTTCTATGTAGTGGATTAGTGGGCAAGTGGTTAGGAAGTTATTTAACTTCTAGTTAGTTTTCTTTATTCTTTGATCTATTAAAGGTTTGTGATTTGTAGTTTGTACACAGAGTTCATTTAGAAACTTCAATGAGAGTTTAAGGAGTGAGAATATCAGATAATAAGCCAACGGATCACTTGTATTACTCTTGTAATTGAAGGAATAAAACTTGTTCTGAAAATCTTTTTTGTTTCTCTTCTATAAGTTTTTCATATTTACATATCACACACATATTGCTCCAACTTTATACAATATTCCCTTTAACTACTTCCGCTGTCAAAACTCAACAAGATACATTGCATAATTGCTTAAAAGATAACATGAAGCATAATCTGAAGAGGATTGAACAGAGTATACAGTGCTAATTTTAAGTCTTTGTTGTCTTATTTCATAGCAGACAAATTAGAATTAATCGCATTGTCAAAACTCGTTGTGTTAGCATTTCTTAGCGGACACAAGTGTATCGGTATGTGTAGGACATAGTGATAGTATATAATATACTATCCTTCTATAATTTCGCTAAATGGAAACCAACAAAAATCAACGCAATAGTGGTGTCTCAAGATAGCCGTTACCGAGCTCTACCTTGCTCGCATTTCCTTTTGAAGGTGCCAAAAAAATGTCTCCACCTGCTGTCAACATTAACTGTCTTTCGACGAGGAATGATATACAAAGAGAACCCAGAAGTGACCTAAGCTTGAGCCTTCCAAATCCTTAATTTTACTTTCCTCTCGTTTGTTTATACAGAAATGCATTTTATATGCATGCCGCACTTTTGCAAGTGTACACTGGGTTTCCAGTTATCGGCTTGCCATCCTTTCAATATCCGATTCGATCCCAATCACATCTAGTCCTTGAAGATTTTCTTGACACTCCTGAAAGGCATACCAGAAAAATCAAAACCATCATCATCATCATATAGGTTTCCTGGGTTGTTGCACAAACTTTATTAACCTTCAAGTCTTGTTAGTTGTAAGGAAAAAACACTTGATGGAATTCTAACATGAATACACACAATTAGAGATGTGATACGTTAATATATTTTACATACAAGGAAGTTTTGGACAAAACACTTCTCGTACAACCACACCAAGCATCTGGGCATCCCAATTTATTCTGTGCACTAGTCTACTGATGTCGTGCTTATACAATATTTTTTATAATTTATTTTGTTTATATTTAA
>NW_027355017.1:0-3941 GCF_012295235.1 Primulina huaijiensis
GTCGACTTTGCTTCCCTACAAGATAAGTAGTCAATATGAGTAAGTATTTAGGTTAGTGCTCAAGAAGAACTTGCCCTAATAAATAATGACACTCCCATTAATCGTTCAATACTTGATTTCAGTGTAATCTTGGTGTGCCGGACGCTACAATTAAGTTGGAGGAGGTGAGGCTGTTACACCAGCTACATCTTAGTGGAATTTGGATAGCGAAAAATGGAGCAGCATATAAGCAAGTAAAAGACACAGGCATAGAGATTGTATAACAAGATTATGATAATGAAACTACTGTGGGAAAAAGAAATTCAAGGTAATCATATTCACGAAATGGTGAAGGTTTCAACACGAAGAAAATAGTGTTAGCCGATTACTGGGAGGAAGAAATCTAACAGAAATAAAAGTTATAAAACATTGAATATATATCAATCAGAAGAACAAGAAATGTGGTAGGATACAACGTATTGAACTCTTGTCGGCAGAAACAAATTTGTGACGGAGAGGACAAAATCAACAAGTAGATGACCAAGGCCTGTGAAGAACACGGTTTCCTTAAAACAGATTCACCCTCACCGATGGTGTTTTGAGGATTGTATAGAGTATAGACGTCTGTCACCCAAAATACAACAGCAATACCAGCAGTAAATAAGCACAAAATGTTGCTCCGACGAACAGAGAGTATACATGATCGCAATCATCTTTGAAACAGAAATATAAGAAACCAGAATACTAGAAAGAAACCTTTTGTTTAACTTTTTGGGAAGTGTTAAGTCTAACTTTCAACATGTATATACATAGTCCAGAGACTGTGTGCAATCCAACACTGGTTTCAAGATTTACATATTAGATTTAAGTCTTAATTAAACATATTTAATTTTACTCTTGATTAAATGTATTTAATTTAAGTCTTAAAACCAATGTTACATGAATTAGATGTTTAATTCATCTTCAATTAATACATCAATTTTAATTCAAAAAAAGTGAATTTATTCCAACAATCCAATGAAAATTGACTGATATAAGAAGATTAGGTGATTACGTCCAACAGTTAAATCCTACATATGACGAGTAAGAATCACCATTTGAACCTTCCTTTGTGATGGTATATTATTTTACTGGCTGACAATAGACGTCATATCCTTCAACTATTATGTTGTTTGTGTAAACTATTATATACCTCACACATGATTCTCCTTGATACACTACTGTTCTCATGTTTGTATTTGTTTTGGTCATGAACACATGCCTGATCCTATGAAGGGATCTAGAATTGAGTCGTGCAATTCCTTCGAAGCGACCCTACTACTCTCTCAAGTGATTCTTAGTCAGAACAATTTATTTTGTTCCACTCGTTTTCTGATGCATAAGAATCACTAAAAGTCGTAGCTTATCCTCTAGTTGGCTTACACCCCAACATGCTTATTTCTACTAACAGGTCCAAAGTGTATTTTGTCTGAGAGAGTGAAATGACCTTTTTGCTCTTGGCAATCTCCATTCCCAAGAAATATCCCAAAGTTCCAAGTTCTTTAATCTCGAACTCTCTTGCCATCATACGCTTAACTTCTTCCATCACTAGACTGTCATCTCCAGTTAAAATGATATCATCCACAAATACAATGATAATAGCGATCTCTCCTTTCTCAGAATGTTTGACAAACAATGCATGATATGTTTGTCCTTGACAGTATCCAAACTTCTTGATAACTCTGGAAAATATGTCAAACCATGCACATGGAAACTGTTTCAATCCATAAAGTGATTTGTTGAGTTCGCATACCATATGCTTTCCCAATTTGTCTTCGAAACCGGGTGGTTGTCTCATGTCCTCCTCCTCGAGATCACCATTATGGAATGCATTTTTTATGTTCAGTTGTTGTTGAGGCCAATCAAGGTTAGCAGCTAGTAACAAAAGAATTCTCACAGTGTTGATCTTAGCAACTGGTGCAAAAGTTTCAGTGTAATCAATACCATAAGTTTGAGTGAAGCCTTTGGCAACCAAGCGTGTTTTGTGTCGTTCTATTGAGCCATCTGCCCTATAATTTACAGTGAATATCCATTTACATCCCATTGTGCTTTTTCCATTTGGCAACCCTACCAAGTTTCAGGCATTGTAACATCACTTTGCACCTCGTTTCTTCCTGGTGGACTTTAGCAAATGCATCATCAAGGGATGGAAAGGGATCTCGGGCAACAATCCCCCCTTGGACATCATCAAGTTTTCGGTTGAGACCAGCTAGGAAGTCGAACACACTTTCTTCGTCGAAATGCCTTCGGAGTTTCACACTGAAAGCAGCACCTCGGGAATTATCTTCAAAGAATAAGTCTAGCTCTTGCCATAAATCTAGGAGGTCAATGAAGTATTGAGTGACAAAACGTGAGCCTTGTTTCATGTCTTTCAATTTTGACCGAACATCGAACACCTGAGACGCATTCCCAAGATCAGAGTACATCTTTCGATCAACATCCCAGATTTCTTTCGCAGTTGTGAACCACAATTAGCAGCAGCTGATGGTAGGTTCCATTGAGTTCACCAACCATGCAAGAAAAAATGGAATTGTCGGTCAGCCACGAATTGTAATATGGTTCTGTCTTGGCTGGGGAAAAGCTTGCCAATGACAAACTCTAGTTTACACCGAGCACAAATCACAATCTTAATAGATTGAGCCCACTGTAGGTAATTGCAACCATTGAGACGGTGGGTACTGATCTGAAGTGAAAGATGTCACCTCCGGACATAGAGGTGATGACCGGAGTTTTCCTGGTGGTGTTGGAGTCGTCGGTCGTGGATGACCAGGTGGACATGGCTGTAAATAGAGGTGCTGCTTTTGCAGAAATATTGACGAGGGAATAAAAAAACGATTGGGAAAACCCTCTGGCTCTAATACCATGTAAAAATGAGAAGAAAATTTTGATATATTATCTCATCAGAGTAATACATATTATATAGATCACAAGTAGATAAAAAAATCTCCAAAAAATCATAAAGAAATATTATCCTATCTAATTTACAAGATTTAAACTCAACAATTATTATCACGTTTATAGAATTGGAACATGAAATATATAGTCCGGAGACTATATGTCCTCCAACACTGTTTTCAAGATTTACATTTTAAATTTAAGTCTTCATTAAGTGTATTTAATTTTACTCTTGATTAAGTGTCTTTAATTTAAGTCTTAAAACCAATTGTTACTTGAGTTAGAGGTTATTAACTCATCTTCAATTAAATACATCAATTTTAATTCACAAAAGTTAAATTTATTCCAAAAAATAGTAATGGAAACATAAAGGTGGTTATCATAAATGACAAAGCCTCCATTAGGTAGATGAAGATATCCAGAGCCTAGTTATTGATCGAATTAAAAGGCTTCATACAATTGACCGCACCATGGTACAAGACTATGCAAAGATGAGTCGAGGTGAAGTAACTTCATTTTATGGATGCATCCTATATTTGTGACTGGTGCATATAAACAAACTTTGGAACGTCAACGAATATGTAAAAACTGCTTACTAGCATCCTCTTCTTGATATCTTTTCTTTATTCGGTCGAGAGACTTTTGTGTTGCCTCTTCTCTATCTTTTAGCTTTGCCTACATAAAGCAACACATCAAGAAGGATAACTCTGCAATTGTTCATAAACAAGTAGGCAGAAAGTCAATTACCTCGTACAATTGTTTCCATTTAAAGATTACTCGTTTCTGTCCCATCCTCTCAACCACAAGATTGGCACTTTCAATGCCAAATTGGCGCACGTAAAACTTTTTCCACAGCTCATCTGTTGCAGGGCTTAGATCTCTCCCCTGCAACAACAAAGTTTAGATCATCATTTAACTGTAGAAAATGTAGCAGTATATCTAAGAATCGAAAAATGGATCGCAAAGAAATATTACTTTTGTAGTGTTCTCAATATGCATCAATTGGTCAAGTGTACAGTGGGGTAGAA
>NW_027355018.1:0-3943 GCF_012295235.1 Primulina huaijiensis
CCATACCAATTTATTTAATATTTGGAAACCCATAATTAATTAGATCACTTTATTGGGCCCTTTATCAGATAGATTGTCCATATACAATTAATTAAATTATGTGAGCTCACAAAATAATTCCTAACACACCCAACTTTTGGGGTGGTTGCGCCTCTGAGTGTGACGATTTGCGAGCAGCCATGATCAGGATCGTTGGATTACGAATGGATATATTGAATCGATACAGGCCGTTAATACGGTAATTTCACCTCCACAAATTGCTCGTCTCGTCACTTTCGTCGAAATTGAGGTTGTCTGCTTTCAAATTATAAAATCTCACACGAGTTTTTTTCCTGCCTATATTCCATTTCACGTGGGTGAAAATTAAATTAATTAATTTTGATAATAAGAATTAATTAAAATAATATTAATTTATAACTCCAATTACTTTTACGTTGTATCTTTACATCATACAAAAATGATTATTTTTTTTTTCGTTTTAATTTTATCGTCTAGGCTCAAGGTTCAAGCTGATAATCTAGTCACATCATCTGATGACTTGATTGTTTGAGGGTGGACTTTATTGACTTTTCAGTAAAAAAAAATAATTTAATAATATTTTACGATTTTATCTAATTATGTAATTTATTTTATCTATATACTCGTGTAAGTTGTATATATAAAGATTTTGAATGTACAATTAGTACCATGAGTTCTGTCTCGTAACGTAAGATCATGAAACTAATTAGAAAATATACCGTATATTCTAAATAAGTTCTTAGTCGATTCAGTCACATAAACTAAGGAAAATGGTCGCTTGAACTTGAGACTAACATTTGTGATATAAACGACACGTTTCATTGGTAAGGGTATGAAGATATCGATTCATACAGATGGATGATCATTTGATGATGCACGGAACAGCCCTCACTCGGACTGTGCAAGTGGTTATCACTTATCGACTGTAATAGTCTGCTGTTGTAGTTTTAAATCATTAGTCATTTGACCCTTGACAACGTAGAATCTATACGTATTAGCATGCACTTTGATCAATTATCGACTTCATTGAGGGTCATCAAGTGGCGAGATTGTGCGTAGTTTCGAAATATGCAGGAGCCAATGCATTGTAATCGGGGATTCACTGCTCGCCTACGGGTGAAGATATCTCATGTGATTTGATGAATTAATAGTCCAAGTAATCTCCGGCCAAAGCAAGACATGTGTTTTAGGGAAAGGGGCTTTCCTAGTTGCACATACGATGCCATTATTATTATTCAAAGATATATCATGTCGTTATCAAATTCATTTGCAACTCTCGATATACCAATTGTTATAAATTTGATCGGGATATAAGACATGAAACTGACTACATGAAAGCGACAAGCATCGGTTGAATTTGTAATCTATCACATGAGCCATTGGGGGAAAAAAGTGCTTCGAAATGAGAGAGATTTTATGTTGGATAAGGGAAGATTTAGGAGTTGATAAAAAAAGCAAAAGCAAAACAGCCATTGGGTTGACCAACTTTTAGCGTTTTGTCTTGATTTTGATACTGAGTTGGAAACGATTTTAAAATTAGGGTTTTCCGGTTTAGGGTTGATTGGTTACCTTCTTAGCTTACGTGGTGACAGCAAAACTTCATTTTGTGCTGTTAAATCTATCCGATCCATTCCATTAATGACCACTCTGTGTGCAGTGCGCGCGTGAAAAGGGGTTGCCTTTTCTTTACTTTTAATTTAATTAATTTAATATAATATGGATATTTAATCTGGCCCACCCCTTCTTTTGGTTGGTGAAACATAAATCAGCTAGAGGAATTAATAATTTGAATTTATTTTTATAGATTGTGGAATCGGAGTGATAATTATATTTACGGCCGTGTGGTACCAGTGATTAGTCGCTGATTGTTTCATAATCACATGTTTGATCAACTAAAAGAAAATAAATCAACCTGGTGCGTGATGGATAGTTTAGACCTGGCCAATGGTCGGGTCAAACTCGGACCTGAATTGGAACCGGCCCGTGGTGAACAGGTCAGTTAACCTGGTCAACGTTTTTGACCTAGAACCATGACTGGAACCGCCCTAAAGTGGTCTAATTACGGTTTATAGGTGTAAAATACGTATTTTTTTATATTTTAAATGAATGACCAAGATCGATTAATAAAGTAACTGTTGAAGATCTACAATCACGATTTATGTGAGCGTTGTCAACCGTTCTTTTTTTTTTTTTTTAAATGGTCTAAAATCAACGGCCATGATATTGTGGTCGTTGATCACCAACACCCAAGATGTTGTGGCTGTTGTGCAACGGTCAATCTGACATGTCGGCCCGACCCTGACCGACCAGTCGACCGTTGCACAAATTTTTTTTGTTCGAAATTTTTTCTATAAATACTCCACCATCCCCTTCATATTTTTCATACAATTTTCTCGTAATATCTAATTCTCAATTGTTTCTTAATTATCAAAATATCAAGTTCTTATTGGTTTATTGTCACTTGTTGATTTATTTTCATAATTATTTTAATTTCATATTTATATAAATCGCCTGAGCCGGATCAATTCTTAGGGATGACAAAAGAAAGGGAAATGACATCATGCCACTCGAGTTCGAGCATCGTGAATTTCCTTCATCCAATATCTGATGGTTATGATCTTGATTTTTCTGATAAAGAACATCAAGAACGTGAACAAGAGGGTCAACAAACACATCATCAAAAAATTCATAAAAGTATGAGCAATCAAATGAAGTCTAAAATTAAAACTTGTGTGGTGCCTCACCCGACATCCTATATATTTACCAAATATTTCGAAAAGGCGACACTTGCCTCCGGTGATATGCAATTCAAATGCAAATATTGTTCGAAAACTTACAAATTTCAACAAGGACATGATTATGGAACTTTGATGCAGCACGTGGAGAAAAATCTTCTGGTTAAAATTAGTATTGATCGTTTTCAAACTCAATTCCGACATTTTCTTCTCAATCGGGTAATGATTCTCCAATTTTTAAATTTGACAAATATAAATTTAGAGAAGAAAATATTAAATTTTGTGTGGCTATAAAATTTTTTTAGTTTTAGCGATAAATTATCTTTTGAAAATTATATTTGTACAAGTGCAAATCCTTCTATTAGAAGTATCCCACGAAATACTTTCAAAAACATACTTAAAAAAATTATTTGTTGATAAAAATATTAATTAAAGAATTTGTTAGTTTAAATAATAAAGTATCTTTGTGTTCCGATATGTGAGGTGATCATTGACACAGTTATTCATATATAGGTTTTGCATATCATTGGATTGAAAATTATTGAAACATTCGAAAAAAATTGTTTTCATATAGATGTTTTAATGAAACACACAATACACAAAAAATTTCCCAACTTATATTTGTTATTTTAGACGAATATAATTTAACTTCTCAAGTTTTTTTTTCAATTTCTTTTGATAATGTTAATGCAAATACTTCTAGTATTAGTGCTTATTGAAATATGTAAATCATCATTACAACGTAATTTTTTTATATTAGGTACAATGTCAAATTTTAAATTTGTGTGTTTAAGATGTACTAAAAAAATTATCATCACATATTCAATCAATTAAAAACACAATTCATTATTTATGGACACATCTCCAAGTTATGAAACAACGGGGCAAATTTTGCAAAATAAATGATATGAGACCTAAACGGTTTGCAGGATACGTTCCAACTTGTGGAATTCAACATATAAACTTGTTATTATTGTATTTTGAATATATAGATATATTATGTAAATTTTTTCATCAACATGAATTATTTTTATTTTTTTTTAGATCATAGACTTAAATTGGATGGTTTTCAAGAAATGTTAATATTATATTATGAATCTTTAGAGACTATTATGTAAATAGTTCCTAATATCTGATGGAATTTTTTTAATATTAAAACTCATTTATATGATATTTATAATGAATATAAC
>NW_027355019.1:0-3957 GCF_012295235.1 Primulina huaijiensis
TGACGCTCGGTGGGATCGGACCCGAAATTTTCCGTGAGTATCATTGAACATTAACGAAAAATTTATTCTTATGAAGATATTTGATCAATTCATTCAACTAAACTTTGAATATTTTGCGCACAATATCAGAATGATCTTCCCTTTGCCTCAACAAATCTTATGATTTCGGTATATTTCGGATTACATGTAAATGTTATAAACAAATCTGAGTATCCAACCCATTAACATATAATCCTCACATTTTGATAGTTCGGAACATATATTGACCCTGTTGGTCTCAGAGAGAAAACTCGAAAAAACGATACTTTATAATGAAGGAATAAAACATCAATTTATAATCAAATTTCGAAGTGTAAAACCTCGTAAGAAAAACGCGTCTTCGATTTGGAATTTCATTTGTCAAATGAATACACCCGCTTCATTAATATCTTTGTCTGTTTGTCCGCTATATTCCTTTGCCAACAGACCCCGCCAGTGTTTCCCCGTACAAATGAGTATCATGGAAGTCTTTGTGCATTTCACATCGTAGTTGCTTCTAATACATCCTTATACATCAGCCTTCCATATTCAATCACCGACTGTGATCGACAAAAAACTGCTGGAAAAGTTTTCTGGAAAATAAAATTTTTGTTGACTCACAATTCCTATAATAAAGTAATATGGGCTTGGTTCTAATAAGCCCAACCAAATCGGGTCCACGGAATAGGTTAACCCGGGTCCGTAGGAGACGTCCTTTACAAAGTCGGAAGTTTTTTCGCACAGATCCCTCTCGTCTTCGCCAAACTCTCAGGTATTTGCTCGTGATTATTAGCTTTAATCACTGTTCGATCTGAACAATTATGAAGATAAAATCGCACCTTTTACCCATATTTTTTTTTTTTTAGAATTTATGAGTTTAATGTTATTTTTTGAATGGATTACGAGCATTGATTGTGTTTAATTTCAGAACCGAATTGTAAGTTACGATATTCATCGTGGTTTGCGTGAAATATTATGGAATTTCACAAATTCTTGTGTATTTTGGTTGCTGAAGAGTTTTATATAATTGTTGTATTTTTTTTTTCCTGTTTTTTCTACGTTTCTAGATGTGGTATTGAAGTATTTAAATTTTATGTAAAGCTAGTTTTTAAACCAAATAATACCCAATGCTCGAACGTGATGCAGATTTGACTTCTGTTACATTGTGCGAACTAGCTTCTGTGCAATTTTATTTCTGCAGTTTATTGAATCTTAAAGGTCTTGTGGTGGAAAATTGAGTCGTCGCTTTTTGCTGATCAGTAGGCAGTCGTGTTGGGTTGTAATGATTTGATCTTTAGCTCTGATTTTTCTTCCCTAGCTTCAGAAGGGTTGTACTACAATCAAACGAAGAGGTCATGGCGATCCAGGAAGATACAAACGCAGACAGAAAGAAATCAATTGATGCCACAGATGCGATAGCGACGATCAATCTTGAAAATATGCAAAACAACACAAGAGTTATTAATTACTGGTTAGTTCTGTAACTAAGCATCATGTGATTCTGCATAGTGACCACCATTTTTGTAAATACTCATGCTTTTAACCTGATATCCTGTGTGAGAGAGACATTTTAGGAGATTTACGCGTTATTTTTAATCGCGTGAAACATTAATACGCATCCAGGTTTTTGCCATTTTGTAAGAATCAAAAAATATATAAATCATACTGAACCTTGGTCTTTTTCTTTTATTCAGCCGCACATTTATGTCGATCATAGGTGGAGTCGTTGCAGGAATTTTGGGATTTACTGGTTTGACGGGATTTATCTTCTATTTCATAGTCATGGCTATTACTTCAGCTGGACTTGTTGCCAAGGCCGAGTTTTCTGTTCATTCTTATTTTGATAGTTGGAACAAGATTACACTTGATGGATTTCTTGCTGGGCTTATGGTATACTTTTTTATTTTGCTATTGGCATCATTTTTGGAACTTCTGATTCTGAATTTCGTGCCGATCTATTTGTATGCTTATTGGATGTTTATAGCACACAGTATATTCATGCTGGTCTCTGGGGTCATTAGGCCAGATATGTAGTTGTTTTTGGCCCTTATAACGATGATCCAACTGTTGTTGACGGTCATTTGATTACATCTAGATTTTTATCTTTTTGCATGGTTTATTAAAGAGATGTTCCTCTCTCGGTGGGACATATGCATGTTGCAACGCTTGACGAATAAAACTTACCTGTGGTGCATGCGATTTTTTTTAATCTTGTTCTTGTTTCATTTCTTCCGATTTCCATTGTTAATTTTTAATATCTAATCTTGGCTATTTTTGTTTCTTGCAGTCATTCGTGTTATTCTGGACGTATCCTTTTACTTTCTAAATTCATTCATATTTACAGTTGATTGAGTTTTTTTCCCCTTTCTGATGGGTGTTTTAATTGATATTCAAGATCCATACAATTCATACTTTCGTGTGATCCTTTTATATTTGTGATAGAAACGTTGGTTCAGCCTTATGCTTGTAATTCAGGGTGATGTACAACCTCCTTTTGAAACTAATCCTATTTCTGAATCTCTTTATTATGAATTTTGGGGTGGTTGTAATTTACATAAACTTTCTTCTACTATATCTATTCTTCTTATCAAGGTGGGATAACCAGGTGATACATAATAATCACTTTATTTTCATACTTATTTTTGCCTTCTATCCTTGACCTGGAGAAGATTTGCCTACGACTTCGTGCATATTTTCTGAGGAATCCACAATGATGGCTGTTCACTCGGAAGTACCAAAGGACGGGGAAAGACGCTCTTTAAAATTTTAATGCTAAGTATTTTACGAAGTTTTGGTGATGTAAACCTGGCTTTGGAGAAACAGTAGGTGTTTAGGTTGCTACTGAAAGAATTGTTTTTAAAGCTCCATTTTATTTCAGTTACAAATGTTGAATGTTTAACTGCTTCTATTTATTCAGCTTCCCTTCGATTCCGAAACATGGTGTCCGGGATGTTGCATGGGTGTGTGTTAGGGCTTTTTAGGCCTTGTGTCCAGGGTATATATAAGAGTGGATCGTGTGTTATGTGTAGCATAATTTCCACAAAAATTTCCAGAATCTTTTTTCTTTGTTTGAGTTTGAGTTCAGGAGGGGTTGTTACAATTGAATTTTGAGTCTCAGACTGACCCAAAAATTCAGATCTTGGTATTATCTTGGGCTTAGATGATCTATAAGCCATTGGTTGATCCTTGTTTCTTAAATACTCTCTACTCAAGCATTGCATGATCAAATTGCTTGCATATCTCAAGTATTTGCTCGTTAACATTATCCATGTACTCCAGTTGATTTTAACCACAGAAATCTTCACAAATTGCTTGCATATCCCGAGTATTTGACTCGTGAATGGAAAAAAAAGGTTAAATTTTCTATAATCTTCACAAAAATCGAGTTTTTTCTACTCATTTATGGAACAAACACTCTCTTGCATGTGTTTTATCTCCCTTGCCCAAAGTTCCCCCTAGTTAGAAATCCCGCAATTTAGGATTTAGATATTAATCCTCTTTTATATTGAAGGATAATCTCTAATCATAATTCCAATTAATAGCATCTCGTTGCATTTTATTTTTGGTCTGTGTGCGTGGAGGACTTTCTTATCTTAAATTTGGATCATTTCAAAATCGGATTTAGCTCCACTGGTTTCATCTTGGAAATCTCGCGTAGTAACTCGAGTTCGAGGCTCCCCATATATTAGGAATCTCAAAAAAAAAAGTTAGGATCATTTCTTGTCACAACTTCCGATAATAATGGTGATTTGTTTTTCCAAAATCAAACTTCCATCACATGTATAGGATTTGCTGACTAACTAAAATATTTATTTTAAGGAACTCAAACTTAATAATATAATATATATATTATAAAAAAAAAGCTATCTACACAAACAATGACATTCGATACTATTTTTGAAAGGTAAGCTTGTAATTATATTAAGATAAATCGTTCAT
>NW_027355020.1:0-460 GCF_012295235.1 Primulina huaijiensis
TCGCTCTGACTGCCCATCTGTCTGTGGATGAAAAGCTGTGCTAAATAGCAACTTCGTCCCCATAGTCGAATGTAAACTCTTCCAAAACGAGCAAGTAAATCTGGGATCTCTGTCAGATACGATAGAAACTTGAATACAATGAAGTCGGACTATCTCTCGGATATATAACTCTGCATACTGAACCATGGTGAATGTCGTCTTAATAGGCAAGAAGTGCGCTGATTTGGTAAGACGATCTACAATCACCCATATAGCATTCGATCCCCTGGCTGACTTCGGCAATCCGGTCACAAAGTCCATGGTAACATTCTCCCACTTCCACTCGGGAATAGGAAGAGGCTTTAGCAAACCTGCTGGTCTCTGGTGCTCTGCCTTCACTAACTGACAAGTCAGACACTCGGAAACAAACCGTTCTATGTCCTTCTTCATACCAGGCCACCAATACAATAGCTACAGATCT
>NW_027355021.1:0-3968 GCF_012295235.1 Primulina huaijiensis
AAAAAAAAAAAAAAAAAAAAAAAAAATTAAAAACCATATGAATTACATGACCAAATATATAGTCCAGTTTTCGTATTTAGTATTGTTTGATATACTCTTTTATCAATCTACCTTTATTTGATTTATTTTTTAGTTATTATTATATTTTATTTAATTTAATTAGTAAATTTTTCATTAAATAAAATATAAAAATGAATTTTTTTTATAAAATTTATTTTTTTAATAATTTTTTTAATCAATATGAAAACGCAAGTCTAAATAAATATATTTGACAGAACATCTATTTTCAACTTTAAAAACGAAATCTATTTCCGGATAATTTACATTAAATTTAATGATGATTTAATCGGCCGCCAAACATCCATCCATGTGATGTGCCCATGAATTCCGGCTGTCGTTTCAGTTCTGGATTACACGTAGATTGATTGATATAATCCTGGAAACCATCCAATAAATCTTGAGCACCTGTATAAGCTTTCGCGTTTGCGTTTGATTTTATCAAGCAATAAAAAAATGCACACACGACACTTCTTTTGCGCCAGCACACCAAGAATCCACAACTCCAATTGGGTTTTGGAGAAACTTCAAGATGCCCAGTGTAGTTCGTTTCTTTCTATATATAGTTGGAGTAAAAGCACCAAGAATCAGTTTTTGGAACTGGGTTTTCATTTTCCTGTATCCCACGTGATTTGTATAGGATAAGTGGAAAAATGAGTGGGAGGGATGATGGAGAAGATGGGAGGGGGGACTTGAGGAAGCCATTTTTGCATACTGGGAGTTGGTATAGAATGGGTTCGAGGCAGTCTAGCTTGATGGGCTCTTCTCAGGCGATTAGGGACAATTCCGTCTCTCTGTTGGCTTGTGTCCTGATTGTGGCTTTGGGTCCTATCCAGACTGGTTTCACTGTACTTTGTTCTTTCATTTTCACTAGATAAATCTTCTTGCTTTATCGGCTTTCTTTGAGCTATTGATCTTTGTTATAGGCTTAGAGTAGGCTGTTTCATTCATAGTGATGGATGGGTGATGAAAACTTTGTATTTTAGGAAAATTGCATGTTCAAGTGGAGAGATTTTTGTTGCTGATAATGGTACTTGATTGTGTTCTCTTTTGTAACTGCAAGTCTATAAGCTTGTGGTTGCTGAGGGGTTCTGAATTGGGGTCTTTTATTTGGAAAAAAAATATGCACAAAATTGAGATAAAACAATTCAATCTTCCCCTTTTGCCTTGGCATTTAGAGAATTGGGAAAAAATAACATGTTGAGGTCGATGGAATAGATTACTCAACTTCTGTATGTTTGTGACATTGTGTCTTTAACATTGTCACACCAAGAATGTAGTTCGAAATTTAGTTGTTTTTTTCATGCTAAAAAGGGGGATGTATGAGTAATTCTTAACCAACGCTTATAACTTGTTCAATCATTGGCTCGAATGCCTTAATTGGAACTCGTACAAGAACTTTTTTATGAATCTAGTTCTAATTCCAGTTCCTGTTCTTTGCTGTCAAATATGTGTTTAAGTTAATTTTTTCTTTTTCCTTCTCGTGAACTGGTATGCTATTGGACTCTTAAGTACATGTGTTCATAAGTACTAGCTAATTATTCCTTTCCTTTTTGTTGTCAAGTGTGGTTATTCTTCTCCAACACAGTATGATATCACCAAAGATCTTAAGCTCACTGTCTCACAGGTGAGGAATTATTAAATTTTCTTGTTTTAATTTAAATCGTTTTCTTTTTCCATGATTATACCATCACTTGTTTCTGTTTTTAATTATTGGACCAGTTCTCCTTATTTGGTTCTTTATCGAATGTGGGTGCTATGGTCGGGGCACTAGCTAGCGGTCAAATTTCTGAGCACATAGGACGTAAAGGGGTACATTTTTTTCCCAACAATTATGATGTTTGCATCAAGTGTTTTTGTTTCTTGACATTTTTTCATTGGTATTGCAGTCTCTAATGGTCGCTGCCATACCTAATATCATCGGTTGGCTTACTATATCATTTTCCACGGTGAGTTTTCAGTAATGTAATACCATACTCTTACTTCCGAAAATTGAACTTTTAAATTGCCACCGTTTGTCTTTACTTTTACATCAGGACTTCTCATTTCTGTATATGGGAAGATTGTTGGAAGGATTCGGTGTGGGTATGATCTCTTACACGGTAGATACACAAGCTTTTCACATGTTTATTTATGATGTCAAGTATCTTGTAAACATCAGTCCTGTAATATTCTTCTCTGATTCGATTTTAGGTTCCTGTGTATCTCGTGGAAATAGCGCCTCAAAATCTGAGAGGAGCACTTGGTTCCGTGAACCAGGTCTGATGAGAGTACTCTCATTTTTTCCCCTTGTTGTCACTAACACAAAGTGACTGAATTCTACTTTTGCTATATGATGTAGCTCTGTGTCACAATTGGAGTGTTGCTGGCGTATATACTCGGATTATTTGTTCATTGGAGAGTGCTTGCTGTTCTTGGTAATCCCCTAACACATATTTTATGATCTTTGACGCCTGTTTTTGAAATCAATTTTCATGTTACACTTTCTTTGATTAGTTCGCTACAAGGCTTCCAAAGTAGTGACCGGTATTCTTTTCATTGACAGGAATACTGCCGTGCCTAGTGTTGATACCAGGCCTCTTTTTTATTCCAGAATCTCCTCGCTGGCTGGTGAGTCTTTTGAAAATGTTTTCCAAAGAAAATTCTAGTACTTATATAACTGTCATTTTGAAAATTAGGCTAAAGTGGGGATGACAGAGGATTTTGAAGCTTCTCTGCAAGTTCTTCGAGGATTTGACACCGATATTACACTTGAAGTAAATGAAATAAAGGTGAGATGTTTAAGTTTGTTTTTGTGAGACATACATTATGGATGTGAATACACACCATCATCATTTCTTTTTAACTTATGATAAGATAATTATTTCCTTAGAAAATACGAACTATCAGATTTCATACGACGATTTTTTGTTTGCCAGAGGTCTGTAGCTTCAACAAGCCGAAGAACGGCAATACGTTTCGCAGATCTCAAAATGAGAAAACTTTGGTTACCTCTCATGGTACTTTAAAAGGGTTCTCTGTTTTCTGTGATCATGTTGTGTTACTTCTCATATGCTGAGTCGTTTTTGACCACTTTTTGTGTTCTTTAACATACACTGCAGATAGGAATTGGGTTGCTTATACTTCAACAGCTAACTGGGATGAATGGCATCATCTTCTATTCGGCAACTATTTTTGCATCAGCTGGTGAGTGACTTTTTCTTTGTTGAATAACCTAAAGACGTGAAAATGAGTTTCACTCGGCATATGGCTTCTATGTGTATTTTGCGTTTCGTAAAAGATAAAAGGTTTTTTTCTTTTCACTCATCAGCCTTGTGGATCAGAGCCCACAAGAAATTTTGTATAGATTTTATAGCAATTATTTTGTATCTGTTGTTATTTAGTAAAAACAATTAATCTAACTTGGTAGAGAAACATAATATACAGTGTTGCAAAAAATTCATTATGATTTCTATCATAAATTGATGTGGAATTCAATGGTTTTTACACGGTAGCCTCGATTGAACAGGTGTCTCATCGAGCAATGCTGCAACAGTTGGTGTTGGTGCTATCCAGGTTAAATTTCTATCAATGTAGTTATTGACTTCTTGTATTTTTGTTCTTTCATATTTTATCTATCAGAAAATGCCCGAATGGCTAATTACAAGCATTTCCGATTACTTTTTTCAGGTTATTGCTACTGGAGTTTCTGCATGGTTGGTGGATCGAAGTGGTCGTCGGATTCTACTTTTAGTAAGTTTAGAGAAATATGACCATTTTAAAGGGGTTTATAACTTATCCATATAAAGTACATAAACGGAAGATACTTGTCTCAGGTCTCCTCCTTCGGAATGATCTTCAGTCTTATACTTGCTACGGTTTCGTTCTATCTAAAGGTAGGTAGTTTCTTGCAATCTTTTGTTATTTTGTCG